>NC_134689.1:150169341-150346841 GCF_050947455.1 Rhinoderma darwinii
GCAAGCCACAGTGCCCTCAATGCCCATATACAAACTACAATGCGCCCATGTCAGCCAAACTCTCTTTTTTCCCAGCATCATTACCACTATGAAAATCACATTGTTCCCATTACAAACACAATCCCCTAATGCCTTATATGACAGACACAATTATTTTAATGCCAATTTAAATTCCTCGATCAGAACCACATTGCCCTCATTGCTTTCTATGTCAGCCACAATGCCCCCATGTAAGTCACTATGCACTTCATACCAGTCACAATGTCCTGAATGCCTCCTTTGCGAGCCACAATTCTGGCATAACAACTACAAACACTCCAAGACAGCCATAATACCTCTTATGCCAGCACTTTCATCTTCGCCAACAACCACATGAGAGACACAAATTTCCATGCCAGCCACAGTGACACCTGCCAGCCACAATGCCCTCATGTCATCCGCCATGTCCCTTATTATCTGCCAGCCCCAGTAAAATGCCCCTGTTAACCAGTGTTCTCCATGCCAGCCACATTGCCAACCAATTACAAAGCCCCATGACAGCCACAAAAGCCCATGACAATCATAATGCCACCAACAAATCACCAATAACCCATATCCAAGCCAAAATATCCCCATGACAGCTACAATGTCCGCAGTGTCTCTATTCCCACCCACAATGCCCTCAAAACCCATTATGCAAGCCGCAATGCCCTCAATCCCCTAAGCCCACCACCATACAACCATGACAACCACAATGGCCTCAATACCCCTATGACAACTACAATGCCCCATGACAATGTTAGCATAACATTCCCAATATCCCTTATCTTCGCCAAAATGCCCCCATGACACCCACAATGTCCCTTATCTCAGTCACTGTCTTTATTACAGCCACAGTGACCTCCATGCCATCCACAGTGCTCTCCATTCCTTTTTCTGCCAACCACAATGGGATTATGCCAGTTACAATGTCCTTCATGTCAGCCACAATGCACTCAATGCCCCCTTTCCAAAAAGAAAGCCTCCATACCAGCCACAATGCCGACATGACAACAGCTATATCCCTTTTCCCAGTCACAATTTCCCCATGCCAGCCAGAATGTACTTTATCCCAGGAACAATGCCGACAATGCCCCTTATGCCAACCACAATGCCCCAATGAACAATACAATTTGCTTAGTGTTTATCACAAACATTTCCTCCATGCCAGCCACAATGCCCTGAATGACCCATATGCCTACAACAATGTCCCTATGACATCCACAAAGTTCCACGCAAGCTACAAAGCCAACAATGTGCTTTATCTATGTAGCAATGCTATGAATGGCCCTTATGCCAGCCTCAATGCCCCAATGACAACCACAAACTTTTAAAGCCCATATGCCAACAATATTGCCTTCATGACTGTCAAAATGTCCTCATGTCCACTTTTGCGAGACAGAATGCAATCCATGCCAGCCACAGTGACCTCACTTCCCCCTGTGCTAACCACCTTGACTCAATGACAACCACATACATTCAATGCCACTATGACAGCCAAAAAGCTCTCAGTTGCCTCACACAAATCCCTCCATGCAAGTCACAAAGGGGGCTTTGCCTGTCACAAAGGGGGCTTTGCCTATTACAAAGCCCCCATGCCAGCATGATGGCACCTTCTAGCCACAATGACACTAAGAAATCAACAATGTTCCTTTTCCCAATCAAAGTGCCCCCTGGACAGCTACAATGTCCACAATGCCACTTATACCAGTCAAAATGCCCCCATGATAACTATAATGTCCCTTATACCAGACACAATGGCTTATGACAACCACAATGCCATCTATGACTCTTATGCCAGCCACAATGCCCCCATTACAACCACAATGACCCCAATGCTAACCTCAATGCCAGCCGCAATGCACTCAATGTCTCATATACAAAACAATAACAATGCTCCATGACACACACATGACAGCCATTATTCCCCTACAACAGGTAGTATTCGACTATGACAATTACAATGCCTCACTGCCGATTTTACCAGCAACAATGCCCAAATAAACACCTCAATGCTCTCTATGCCAGCAACAATGCATCATGAGAGTCAAACTGCCCTCATGACAGCCACACGGTTTCTAATCTCAGCCACATTTCCACCATAAAAGCCAAAATGTCCCCATAACAACCATAATCAATAAATGCCTAATATTCTAGTCACAATGCCCTTGAAACCAATTACAATTCCTCAATGATAACCACAATGTCCACCATCCCAGCCAGAATGCCTCCCATGGCAGCAGCAATGCCCACATGCCAGCCACAATATCTCCATTATAGCCCAAAAAAAACTCATGACTGCAACGATACCATCTATTCTGATTTTTCATAACGCCCTATCAAAGCCACAATGTCCTCCATGCCAGTCACACTTCTGTCAATGCCCCCTATGCCAATCAAATTCCCCCTTTATCCATTAGCAATACAACCATGACAACCACAATGCCTCTTAGGACAACCATAATGCCCCATGACAGCTACAATGCCTTCATTGACCACTTTACCAGTCACAATGCCAGCAAAAAAAACCACAATGACTCCAAAAAGTCACAATGCCCTCAAGGCAGCTGCCCTGTCTCTAAACCCAGTCACGATTTTTCCATGAAAGCACAATGTCCGCTGACCACCACAATCCCGGAATTTGTCATATGCCAAGAACAATGCCTTCAACGCCAATTACAATTCCGAGAGGACAAACATAATACACTTGATGCTCCCTATAATAGCCACAATGTCCACATGAAAGACACAATGTCCTTCATAGCCGTAAAATTACCCTGAATGCCTCCTATGTTTACCCCAAAGTCTACGTGAGAACCACAGTCCCTCTCATAGCAGCAGAAGGCCAACCTCAATACAACCATGACAACCACTATTTCCCTTGATGGCCTAATTGCCCCCTTGACAACTACAATGCCTCATTGCACACTGTAGTAGCCACAATTCCTCCATGACAGTCATAATGCCCCATGACAGCCACACAATGCCTCATATGCCAGCCAAAATGCCCTCAATGCCAATTATAAATTACTCGAGCACATCCCCAATGCCCCCATTTCTCCCTATGCCGGCCACAATACCATCCATGTCAGCCATAATGTGCCCCTTATGCCAGCCACATTGCCCTCAATGCCCCACTATCCATTTGCAGTACAACGACAACCACACTGCTCCATGACAACCAAAATACCCTCATGACAACTACAATTCCCACTTTGCCAGTCACAAAGCACAAATAAAGCACAAATAAAGCCACAATGCCATCATGACAGCCACATTGTCTCTAAACCCAGTCACGGTGTCCCCATGAAAGCCACAATGTCCCCTGACAACCACAATCCTGGAATGCATCATATACCAGCAACAATGACACCAATGCCAATTAGAATTTCCTGAGAACAACCACAATGCTCCCTATGCCAGCCACAATGTCCCCATGAAGGCCACTATGTCCTTTATATCAGTAAAAATACTCTGTATGTCTCCAATAACCCCATGACAACTGCAAAGCTTTACATGGCAACAGCAATAGGCCAACCGCAAAACAACCATGACAACCACAATGCCCCTTGATGGCCTAGATGCCCCATGAAAGCTACAAAGCCTCATTACCCACTTTAGCAGCCACAATGCCGACATAAATAACTCAATGCTCTCCAGGTCAGCCCTAATGCCCACAATGTCCCTTATCTCAGCCACTATGTCTTTATTACAGCCACAATGAGCTTCATGCCAGCCGCAGTGCTTTCAATTCCTTTTTTGTCCATCCCGAAGAAATTATGCCAGTTACCATGCCCTTCATGTCAGCAAGAATGCCCTCCATGCCCCCTTTCCAAAAAGAAAGCCTCCATACCACCCACAAAGCCCCCATGCAAGCTACAATGCAGACATGACAACAGCTTTATACTTTCTCCCAGTCAAAATTCCCCTATGCCAGCCACAATGTACTTTATACCTGCAGCAACACCGTCCATGTACCTTATGCTCGCCACAATGCCTCTATGTCCACAAGCCTTTACCGCCCCTATGCCGGCCACAAATCCTCAGAATAACCAAAATGCCTCACTTCCTCCTTTGCCAGTTACAATGACCTCCGTGCCAGCTAGAATGCCCTAAATTTTTTCTTTGCCAACCACAATATCCCCAAGACTGCCACAAAGCCCTCATGCCAGGTATAATGACACATTCCAGCCACAATGCCCCCATGCCAGACACAATGCCCAATGACAACCACAAACCTTTAATGACCGTATGACAACTATACTGCATCCATGACTGTCAAATTGTCATCACATCCCCTTTTGCGAGACACAATGCCATTTATACCAGCCACAGTGCGCTCACTTCCCCTTGGAAAACCACAATGACACCATGACAACCACAAAGGCCTCATGTCAGCAATAATACCAGCCACAACAACACCTGCTATGTCTATTATTCAAGCCAAAATGCCACCATGGCAGCCACAATGTACTTTATCCTAGCGACAATGCTGCTAATGCCCCTTATGCTAACCACAAGGATGCAATGACAACCACAAAACCTTCAATGCCCCTAAGACAGCCAAAATGCTGTCATTTGTCTAAAACAAAGCCCTCCATGCCAGCCACAATGTACCCACTTCCTCATAGCCTACCACAATGTCCAAAGGACAGTCACAAAGCTCCATGTCAGCCATGATGGTACATGCCTGCCACAGTGCCCCCATGAAACCCGCTATGTCCCTTTTCCCAGCCAACATACCGCCAATGCCTCTTATGCCATCCACATAACCACTCCAATGCTAGCCACAATTACCCCAATGCTGGCCACAGTGCTTTCCATGCCAGTCACAATGCCCTTATGACACCTGCTATGTCCCTTATCCCAGCCAAAATGCCCCCAATGTTAGCTACAGTATTCACCATGCCAGCTACATGGCCAACCAACCACAAAGCCCCACGACAGCCACTAAAACCCTATGACAGTCACAATGCCACCAAGAAATCACCAATAACCATATCCAAGCCAAAATATCCTTATGACATCTACAATGTCCACAGTATCTCTCGTACCCACAATGCCCTTAAAACACATTATGCCAGCCACATTGCTCGCAATGCCCTAAGCCGACCACAATACATCCATGACAACCACAATAGCCTCAATGCCCCTATGACAACTACAATGCCCCATGACAATGTTCCCATAACATTCACAAAATCCCTCATCTCTGCCAAAATACCCTCATGAAAGCCACAATGTCCCTTATCTCAGCCACTATGTCTTTACTACAGCCACAATGACGTTCATGTCAGCGAGAGTTCTCCATTCCTTTTTTTTGCCAACCACAATGGGATTATGCCAATTACAATGCCCTTCATGTCAGCCACAATGCACTCAATGCCCACTTTCCAAAAATAAAGGCTCCAAACCACCCACAATGCCGACATGACAACAGCAATATCCCTTCTCCCAGTCACAATTCCCCCATGCCAGCCACATTGTATATTATTTTAGGATTAATGCCGCCAATGCCCCTTATGCCGCCCACAATGCCCCAATAAACAACACAATTTGCTTAATGTCTATTATGACTGTCAAAATGCCCCTGTGACTAGAATTTCCTCCATGCCAGCCACAACGCCTGCTACAATGTCCCTATGACATCCACAAAGCTCTATGTAACCCACAATGCAAAAAATTTACCTTTTCTATGCAGCAATGCCCTAAATGGCCATTATGCCAACCTCAATGCCCTAATGAAAACCACAAACCTTTAATGCCTATATGCCAAAAATATTGCCTCCATGCCAGCCACAACGCCCTCACTTCCCATTTGCCAACAACGATGGCTAAATGATAACCACATGCATTTAATGCCCCTATGACAGCCAAAAAGCTCTCAGTTGCCTCACACAAAGCCCTCCATGCCAGTCACAATGGGGGCTTTGCCAATTACAAAGCCCCCTATGAAACCAACAATGTTCCTTTTCGCCATTAAAATGCCCCCTGGACAGCTACAATGTCCACAATGCCCCTTATCCCAGTCAAAATCCCCCTATGATAACTAGAATGTCCCTTATCCCAGACACTTTGGCTTATGACAACCACAATGCCCTCTATGACTCTTATGCCAGCCACAATGCCCCATTACAACCACAATGACCCCAATGCTAGCTTTAATGCCCTCCGTGCCAGCCACAATGCCCTCAATGTCTCATATACAAAACAATAACAATGCTCCATGACACTCACATGACAGCCATTATTCCCCTACAACAGGTCGTATTCGACAATTACAATCCCCTCACTGTCGATTTTACCAGCAACAATGCCCAAATAAACAACTCAATGCTCTCTATGCCAGCAACTATGCATCCATGAGAGTCAAACTGCTCTCATGACAGCCACTGTTTCTAATCTCAGCCCCATTGCCACCATATGTCCCCATAACAACCATAATCAATAAATGCCCACTATGCTAGTAACAATGCCCTTGAAACCAATTACAATTCCTCAATGATAACCACAATGGCCACCATCCCAGCCAGAATGCCTCCCATGGCAGCAGCAATGCCCACGTGCCAGCCACAATATCTCCATTATAGCCACAAAAAACCCTCATGACTACAACGATACCATTTATTCTGATTTTTCATAATGCCCTATTAAAGCCACAATGTCCTCCATGCCAGTCACACTTCTCTCAATGCCCCCTATGCCAATCAAATTCCCCCTTTATCCATTAGCAATACAACCATGACAACCACAATGCCTCTTAGGACAACCATAATGCCCCATGACAGCTACAATGCCTTCATTTACCACTTTACCAGTCACAATGCCAGCAAAAAAACACAATGACTCCAAAAAAGTCACAATGCCCTCAAGACAGCTGACCTGTCTCTAAACCCAGTCACTATTTTTCCATGAAAGCCACAATGTCCGCTGACAACCACAATCCCGGAATGTGTCATATGCCAAGAACAATGCCTTCAATGCCAATTACAATTCCCAGAGGACAACCATAATACACTTGATGCTCCCTATAATAGCCATAATGTCCACATGAAAGACACAAGGTCCTTCATAGCCGTAAAATTACCCTGAATGCCTCCTATGTCTACCCCAATAATGTGCACATGACAGCAAAACTTTCCTAATGGGAAAGGGGAGATGGTGATGAATGTGTATACTGGAATGTAAATGCAGTGTACCCATGTGTAGAACACAAAGGCATTTAAAATGCCCTTAAATATCTATAGCCAAAATATGTACTACTAGACATATATCCTCATATACCAGGAAGGTATTACCACACCTCTGAAAGTCGAGCTAGAAACTAGCCTGATAATTATCAGTAATTAATAATAATATTAATTACCAGTCCTCTGATTCCTCTATTGCCGCTGACTGGAGGATACCATTTCTTAGTGCTCATCACTTTCAAATAGATACCTAGAAAAGAAAAAGAAAAAAAAGGTGTGATAATACGTTCCTGGTATATGCTATAGATGTATTGGAAACAATAAAGAGATGTTGGTGTGTCTAGTTTCTAAAAAAAAAATATATATATATATTTTAAAGGGGCAATTAAACCAATTCTGGGATTCATTCTGAGGAGCCAAACCAGAAATCCCACCTCAAGCCCTCCTATCCAAGATTATGCACATCTCATGCCATCCTGACTACAAGCCATAAGTAGGATATAAAGGTCTCTTATCACAACTCTTAAATTAGTCACCAATCACACCAAAGATGAGCTTCCAATAAGAAATAGCACTCTCCTCCACATCTGTATAAAACAGAAAACCATTCTACAATTTGTTCAGGAGGACCATTTACAACTCATATATGAAATAGGCCTAAACGTGACCTAGAGAGGACACAGTATTCACACACAACAAAAACCTCACATGCGCCAAGTTAAGACACAAAGTGATATTACTAGTAGCGAAAATAGCTAGACATTGACTTACAACTTATGGCCAAATAACTAGAGAGGCAAAGAAAGGTAGACAGATCAACTATAATGTGCCCCTCATAGCCAAAAAAAACCATTGTCCACACAAACCCTAAATTAAAAAGTCATGACAGCCACAATTTTCCAATGACAGCCAAAACGCACCTATGACAGCTACATTATCCCATCACATCTAAATGGCTCCAATGACAGCCACATAGTCCTCAGTCCCAGCCACAGTTCCCCCTCATGACAACCACAAAGTCATTAATGCCCCCTATGCAAATCACAATACCTTCAATGCCTGCTAAGCCAACCAAAATTCCCACATGACAACCGTAGTGCCCGCCATAATACCTAAGAAAAAAAACTACAATGCTTTTCAGGCCAGCCACAATGCCCTCACAACACCCACAATGTACCTTATTCCATCTACAATGCTGCCATGCCAGCCACAAGGTTATTAGAATAGCCACATTATACCCCATGTTATTTACATGGTCTCCTAAGTCACTAAACCTCCATGATAGCCACATTAATCCCATGACACATGCAATCTATGTTATCTCCTCCAAAATGCCGTATTGGCAGCCACCATGCTGTCAGTGGCCACCATGCCAGACACAAAGGCCCCGTGCCAGCCACGGTGTACTTTATCCCAGCAGCAATGTCGGTAATACACCTTATCCAAGCTACATTGACCACCAAAATGTCCTTTATGCAACACACAATGGCCTCAGTATCTATATGCAAACTACAATTACCCACATGACAGCCACAAAGCTCCCATGTAAGCCACAATGCACCCATGAAAATGGCATTGCCCTCAATGCCACCAAGGCATTTACAATGCCCAATGCTAGCAATAATGCTCCTGTAACAGTGACTATGCCCTCATGAAACCCACAATGTAATTTATAAGGCGCACAATACCACTATGACAGATGAAATACCCTCCTTGACAGCCACAAAGCCGCCAGAAAATCAAAAATCATGCGACCACAATGTACTTTATCCATGCAACAATGCCGTCAATGCTCCTTATGCCAGCCCTAACACCAAATTGGAAACCACAAAATGTCAATGCTCCTTTGCGAGCCACTATGCCTTTATTAAAGCCCAAATAAACTCACTTTCCCCTTTGCTAACCAAGACATGACAGACAGAAATCCCCCATGCCAGCCATAATGACACCTGCAAGCCACAATATCCTCATGAGACTCGCTAAGTCCCTTATCCCTGTCATAATGTCCTCAATGTTAGCCAAAACATCCTCCATGCCAGCCACAATGCCAACCAACCACAAAGCCCCCATGACAGCCACAATACCAGGTGACAGCCATAATGCTTCTATGAAATCAACAATATCCCATATGGCAGCTAAAATGTCCCCATGACAGTTACAAAGTCCAGTGTCCGTTATTCATTTCGCAATGCCCCTTATCCAAACCACATTGCTCTAAATACCGCCTAAGCCAACTGCAATATTATCATAACAGCCACAATGGATTTAATGGCCCTATGACAACTACAATGCCCCATGACCGTCAAAAAAGTAATCATGCCATTATTTCAGCCAAATGCCACCATAACAACCAAAATGCCATCAACTGCCATTATGCTAGCAGCCACAATACCATTACGCGAGCCATAATGTACTTTAGCGCAGCCACAGTGCTGCCAATGCCTCAATGCCAGCCCCAATGCTCCCATGATCACTAAATTGTCCTCCATGCCAGCCACAGTGCTCTAAATGCCAGCTAAATTGCCCCCATGAAACAAACAATGTCCCTTTTCCCAATCAAAATGCAGCCATGACGTCTGTAATGTCCCTTATCCCAGCCACTATGCTCCATGATAACCTAATGCTCTCAATGCCAGCCACATTGCCATCAATGCTCCCTAAGCCAACATCAATAGAACCATGACAACTAAAAAGCCCAATGACAACCACAATGCGCTCATTGTCCACTTTAATAAACGCAATGCTTACCTAAAATCCACAATGCCTCCATGACACTGTCACAATGCCCCCATGACAGCCACTATCCCCAAATTACTCATATGCGAACCACAATGCCCTCAGTGCCATTTACAAATTTATCGAACAACCAGAAAGCCCTCAATTATATCTATGCCAGCATCAATGCCACCACAAATGCCACATTGCACTCCATATCAGCCACAATGGCCTGATTGCCTTTTTTGCATACCTCAATGCCCCATGACAACTACAAAGTTCCTATGACAACCACAATTCCTCCTACGGCAGCAGCAATGCCCACGTGCCGGCCACAATGCTCCTTTAAGAGGCATTATGCCCACATGACCGCCACACTGTCCCTGAGCCCAGCCACAATATCTCTATTACAGCCACAATACTCTCAATTCCCCTTTTGCCAACAAAAATGCAGAAATGACACAATGCACTCCATGCAAGTCAAAATGCAATTAATGACCCTATTCCAACTGGATTGCACCTATTCTACGCACAATGCCCCTAATGCAGGCCACAACGCTCACATGACACCCGCAATATGTCTTATCCAAATATCCCAATGCCAGCCCCAATGGCTCAAATTCAAGCAACAATACCCCCATAACGTCTCTTAGGACTGCCAAAAAGCCCCCATGACAGCTACATAATCTATTTTATCCCAGACACAATGCCCCATGACGACCATAATGCCCACAAGGACTCTTATGACCGTCATAAAACCCCCATGACAACCACAATGACCGCAATGCTAGCAACAATGCCCTCTATGCCAGGCACAATGCCCTCAATGTCTCATATACAAACTAATTACAATTCCCCATGACACTCACAATGCCGTCAGTGCCTACATGACAGTCACAGTGCCCCATGCCAGGTTTTTTGTCCTCATGACAGTCATATTTCTCTCAATGCCTCCTATGCCAGCCACAATGCCCCCTTAGCAATTAGCAATACAACCATGACAACCACAATCCCTGAAGTCCTCATATACCAGTCAAAATGCCACAGTGCCAATTTTAAATGTGTCAACAAAAACCACAATGCCCTCAATTCTCCCTATTGCAGCTACAACGCCCTCTAATCCAGCCATAATGCCCACATGAAAGCCAAAAATTTCCATTGGGAAAAGAAAGATGGGGATGCATGTGTATGTTGGAATGTAAATGCAGTGCACCAATGTACAGAAAACTAAGGAATCTACAATGCCCTTAAATATCTATAGCCAATATATGTACTACTAGACATATATACTTATATACCAGGAAGGTATTACCACACCTCTGAAAGTCCAGAGCTATAAAGTAGCCTGATAATTATCAGTAATTAATAATAATATTAATTACCAGTCCTCTGATTCCTCTATTACCATTGACTGGAGGATTCCATATCTTGCGTCTCTTCACTTCCAAATAGATACCTAGAAATGAAAAAGAAAAAAAGGTGTGATAATACGTTCCTGGTATATGCTATAGATGTATTGGATCAGTAAAGAAATGTTAGTGTGCCTAGTTTCTAATAAACCCCCAAAAAAATTCTAGGAGCACTTAAACCCTTTCTGGGATACATTCTGAGGAGCAAAGCTAGAGATTCCACCTCAAGCCTTTCTATCCAAGAGAATACACAGACCACTCCATCTTGACTAGAAGCCACAAGTAGAATATAATTGACTCTGATCACAACCCCAAAATTAGTCACCAATCACATTAAAGATCAGATGTCTAGAAGAAATAGCACTCTCCTCCACATCTGTATAAAACAGAAAACCATTCCACAATCTATTCAGTGGACCATTTACAACTCATTTATAACATGGTCCTAAATATGACCTAGAGAGTACACATTAAAGCGAATATGATCCATCAGTAAAAATATCACACATTCAATAAAGACTTCACATGCGCCATGTTATGACACACAGTGATATCACTAGTAGTGAAAATAGCTGGACAATGACTTGTAACTTTTGGCCAAATGACTAGAGAGGCAAAGAAAAGGAGACACATCAACTATACTGCGCCACTCATAGCAAAAAAATGAAACCATGCCCACACAAATACTACAAAAATGAACAATATTTCAGGATAGACTTTCATGAACACAGCTGATAACCAGAAAGATTGTGTAACATAATGAGAAACAAAATATACTGGCTTGGCAATGACATTGTCATTTTTACATGTAGGAACACCTTAACCAAACCACATCTGACCAGGGAAATCCAACTCAAAATAATTTTATTCTCAAAACTGCATGAATTATTTCTATTACACCTACTTTACTTAATGATAATGCTTTCTATAGGAATTTTAACACTAAAAACATACTTTTACTCAAATGTTTAAGTAACTGTTTCTCACTTAACTTGTGCCTCCTGGAACAAAAACCTTTTGAGTAAAATCTATTTTCCTTCTTTGCTCTCCTAAATTAACAAGTTTTGACACAATGCTTCAATGACAGCCAAAATGCCCCTATGACAGCTACATTGCCCCTTATCACAGCCAATATGCCCCCATGACATCCACAATACCTAAATGGCTCCAATGCCAGCCACAATACCCCAAAAAGACATAATGCTCTTCAGGCCAGCCACAATGCCCACATAACACCCACCATGTACCTTATCCCATCGCCAATGCCCCCATGCCAGCAAGTTCTTATAAGAGCCACTATGCCTTATGCCAGCCACATTGCCTCCTTTTAAGTTACCATACCCCCACGACTGCCACAATGATCCTATGATACAAATGTCCGTCATCTCCACCAAAATTTTGCAATGACTGCCACTATGCTGACAAAGGCCCTTTTACTAGCCACAATGCCCTCACGACATCCTTCAACATCCATAATCCCAGCCACAAAGCCCCATGATCCCACCAATGCCACAATGACAGCCAAACTGTCTCTTATCCCAGCAACAATTCCACCACGAAGACCACAATGTTCCCAATACAACCATAATCCCTAAATTCTTCATATGCCAGACACAATGCCTTCAATTTTAACTTCAATTCCTTGATAACCACCACAATGCCCTCATTGCTCTCTATGCTAGCCACAATGCCCCATTATAGGCCACTATGTCCTCCATGTTCTGAATTCCTCCTTTGTGAACAGCAATACAGCCATGAAAAACACAATGCATCCAATTCCAGGTACAATGCCCTGCAATCCAAATTTACTAACCACAATGCGACCATGACAGCCACAATACAATTTTTGCCAGTAACAATGCCCTCGATGCCCATATGCCAGCAAGAAAGCCCATGTGCCCCTCAAAATGCCTGCATGTCAGCTTCAATAATTAAAGGATACCCGATATATACATTATGCCAGCCACAATGCCCCAATGACAAACGCAAACCTTTAATTCCCCTATTGAAGTCACAATGCCCCAAGACAGCTAAAAAGCTCTGAATTACCCATTTGCCAGCCGCAAAACCCTCCATGCCAGCCACAATACCCTCACTTCCACCTTTGCCAAGCACAATGGCTCCATGCCAGCCACAAAGTTCCAATGCCAGCCACAAAGCTGCCATGCCAGCCACAATGTTTCCATCACACCTGCTATGGCCATTATCCCAGCAAGAATGCCAAGGCTGCCATGACAGCCACAATGATGTCAATGGCCACTATGCCAGCTACAATGTCCCCATGCCAGCCACAATGTACTTTATCCTAGCAGCAATGCCGCCTACAACCATTATCCCAGCCACAATGCCCGCCAATGTCCTTAATGCAAGCCACAGTGCCCTCAATGCCCATATACAAACTACAATGCGCCCATGTCAGCCAAACACTCTTTTTTCCCAGCATCATTACCACTATGAAAATCACATTGTTCCCATTACAAACACAATCCCCTAATGCCTTATATGACAGACACAATTATTTTAATGCCAATTTAAATTCCTCGATCAGAACCACATTGCCCTCATTGCTTTCTATGTCAGCCACAATGCCCCCATGTAAGTCACTATGCACTTCATACCAGTCACAATGTCCTGAATGCCTCCTTTGCGAGCCACAATTCTGGCATAACAACTACAAACACTCCAAGACAGCCATAATACCTCTTATGCCAGCACTTTCATCTTCGCCAACAACCACATGAGAGACACAAATTTCCATGCCAGCCACAGTGACACCTGCCAGCCACAATGCCCTCATGTCATCCGCCATGTCCCTTATTATCTGCCAGCCCCAGTAAAATGCCCCTGTTAACCAGTGTTCTCCATGCCAGCCACATTGCCAACCAATTACAAAGCCCCATGACAGCCACAAAAGCCCATGACAATCATAATGCCACCAACAAATCACCAATAACCCATATCCAAGCCAAAATATCCCCATGACAGCTACAATGTCCGCAGTGTCTCTATTCCCACCCACAATGCCCTCAAAACCCATTATGCCAGCCGCAATGCCCTCAATCCCCTAAGCCCACCACCATACAACCATGACAACCACAATGGCCTCAATACCCCTATGACAACTACAATGCCCCATGACAATGTTAGCATAACATTCCCAATATCCCTTATCTTCGCCAAAATGCCCCCATGACACCCACAATGTCCCTTATCTCAATCACTGTCTTTATTACAGCCACAGTGACCTCCATGCCATCCACAGTGCTCTCCATTCCTTTTTCTGCCAACCACAATGGGATTATGCCAGTTACAATGTCCTTCATGTCAGCCACAATGCACTCAATGCCCCCTTTCCAAAAAGAAAGCCTCCATACCAGCCACAATGCCGACATGACAACAGCTATATCCCTTTTCCCAGTCACAATTTCCCCATGCCAGCCAGAATGTACTTTATCCCAGGAACAATGCCGACAATGCCCCTTATGCCAACCACAATGCCCCAATGAACAATACAATTTGCTTAGTGTTTATCACAAACATTTCCTCCATGCCAGCCACAATGCCCTGAATGACCCATATGCCTACAACAATGTCCCTATGACATCCACAAAGTTCCACGCAAGCTACAAAGCCAACAATGTGCTTTATCTATGTAGCAATGCTATGAATGGCCCTTATGCCAGCCTCAATGCCCCAATGACAACCACAAACTTTTAAAGCCCATATGCCAACAATATTGCCTTCATGACTGTCAAAATGTCCTCATGTCCACTTTTGCGAGACAGAATGCAATCCATGCCAGCCACAGTGACCTCACTTCCCCCTGTGCTAACCACCTTGACTCAATGACAACCACATACATTCAATGCCACTATGACAGCCAAAAAGCTCTCAGTTGCCTCACACAAATCCCTCCATGCAAGTCACAAAGGGGGCTTTGCCTGTCACAAAGGGGGCTTTGCCTATTACAAAGCCCCCATGCCAGCATGATGGCACATTCTAGCCACAATGACACTAAGAAATCAACAATGTTCCTTTTCCCAATCAAAGTGCCCCCTGGACAGCTACAATGTCCACAATGCCACTTATACCAGTCAAAATGCCCCCATGATAACTATAATGTCCCTTATACCAGACACAATGGCTTATGACAACCACAATGCCATCTATGACTCTTATGCCAGCCACAATGCCCCCATTACAACCACAATGACCCCAATGCTAACCTCAATGCCAGCCGCAATGCACTCAATGTCTCATATACAAAACAATAACAATGCTCCATGACACACACATGACAGCCATTATTCCCCTACAACAGGTAGTATTCGACTATGACAATTACAATCCCTCACTGCCGATTTTACCAGCAACAATGCCCAAATAAACACCTCAATGCTCTCTATGCCAGCAACAATGCATCATGAGAGTCAAACTGCCCTCATGACAGCCACACGGTTTCTAATCTCAGCCACATTTCCACCATAAAAGCCAAAATGTCCCCATAACAACCATAATCAATAAATGCCTAATATTCTAGTCACAATGCCCTTGAAACCAATTACAATTCCTCAATGATAACCACAATGTCCACCATCCCAGCCAGAATGCCTCCCATGGCAGCAGCAATGCCCACATGCCAGCCACAATATCTCCATTATAGCCCAAAAAAAACTCATGACTGCAACGATACCATCTATTCTGATTTTTCATAACGCCCTATCAAAGCCACAATGTCCTCCATGCCAGTCACACTTCTGTCAATGCCCCCTATGCCAATCAAATTCCCCCTTTATCCATTAGCAATACAACCATGACAACCACAATGCCTCTTAGGACAACCATAATGCCCCATGACAGCTACAATGCCTTCATTGACCACTTTACCAGTCACAATGCCAGCAAAAAAAACCACAATGACTCCAAAAAGTCACAATGCCCTCAAGGCAGCTGCCCTGTCTCTAAACCCAGTCACGATTTTTCCATGAAAGCACAATGTCCGCTGACCACCACAATCCCGGAATTTGTCATATGCCAAGAACAATGCCTTCAACGCCAATTACAATTCCGAGAGGACAAACATAATACACTTGATGCTCCCTATAATAGCCACAATGTCCACATGAAAGACACAATGTCCTTCATAGCCGTAAAATTACCCTGAATGCCTCCTATGTTTACCCCAAAGTCTACGTGAGAACCACAGTCCCTCTCATAGCAGCAGAAGGCCAACCTCAATACAACCATGACAACCACTATTTCCCTTGATGGCCTAATTGCCCCCTTGACAACTACAATGCCTCATTGCACACTGTAGTAGCCACAATTCCTCCATGACAGTCATAATGCCCCATGACAGCCACACAATGCCTCATATGCCAGCCAAAATGCCCTCAATGCCAATTATAAATTACTCGAGGACATCCCCAATGCCCCCATTTCTCCCTATGCCGGCCACAATACCATCCATGTCAGCCATAATGTGCCCCTTATGCCAGCCACATTGCCCTCAATGCCCCACTATCCATTTGCAGTACAACGACAACCACACTGCTCCATGACAACCAAAATACCCTCATGACAACTACAATTCCCACTTTGCCAGTCACAAAGCACAAATAAAGCACAAATAAAGCCACAATGCCATCATGACAGCCACATTGTCTCTAAACCCAGTCACGGTGTCCCCATGAAAGCCACAATGTCCCCTGACAACCACAATCCTGGAATGCATCATATACCAGCAACAATGACACCAATGCCAATTAGAATTTCCTGAGAACAACCACAATGCTCCCTATGCCAGCCACAATGTCCCCATGAAGGCCACTATGTCCTTTATATCAGTAAAAATACTCTGTATGTCTCCAATAACCCCATGACAACTGCAAAGCTTTACATGGCAACAGCAATAGGCCAACCGCAAAACAACCATGACAACCACAATGCCCCTTGATGGCCTAGATGCCCCATGAAAGCTACAAAGCCTCATTACCCACTTTAGCAGCCACAATGCCGACATAAATAACTCAATGCTCTCCAGGTCAGCCCTAATGCCCACAATGTCCCTTATCTCAGCCACTATGTCTTTATTACAGCCACAATGAGCTTCATGCCAGCCGCAGTGCTTTCAATTCCTTTTTTGTCCATCCCGAAGGAATTATGCCAGTTACCATGCCCTTCATGTCAGCAAGAATGCCCTCCATGCCCCCTTTCCAAAAAGAAAGCCTCCATACCACCCACAAAGCCCCCATGCAAGCTACAATGCAGACATGACAACAGCTTTATACTTTCTCCCAGTCAAAATTCCCCTATGCCAGCCACAATGTACTTTATACCTGCAGCAACACCGTCCATGTACCTTATGCTCGCCACAATGCCTCTATGTCCACAAGCCTTTACCGCCCCTATGCCGGCCACAAATCCTCAGAATAACCAAAATGCCTCACTTCCTCCTTTGCCAGTTACAATGACCTCCGTGCCAGCTAGAATGCCCTAAATTTTTTCTTTGCCAACCACAATATCCCCAAGACTGCCACAAAGCCCTCATGCCAGGTATAATGACACATTCCAGCCACAATGCCCCCATGCCAGACACAATGCCCAATGACAACCACAAACCTTTAATGACCGTATGACAACTATACTGCATCCATGACTGTCAAATTGTCATCACATCCCCTTTTGCGAGACACAATGCCATTTATACCAGCCACAGTGCGCTCACTTCCCCTTGGAAAACCACAATGACACCATGACAACCACAAAGGCCTCATGTCAGCAATAATACCAGCCACAACAACACCTGCTATGTCTATTATTCAAGCCAAAATGCCACCATGGCAGCCACAATGTACTTTATCCTAGCGACAATGCTGCTAATGCCCCTTATGCTAACCACAAGGATGCAATGACAACCACAAAACCTTCAATGCCCCTAAGACAGCCAAAATGCTGTCATTTGTCTAAAACAAAGCCCTCCATGCCAGCCACAATGTACCCACTTCCTCATAGCCTACCACAATGTCCAAAGGACAGTCACAAAGCTCCATGTCAGCCATGATGGTACATGCCTGCCACAGTGCCCCCATGAAACCCGCTATGTCCCTTTTCCCAGCCAACATACCGCCAATGCCTCTTATGCCATCCACATAACCACTCCAATGCTAGCCACAATTACCCCAATGCTGGCCACAGTGCTTTCCATGCCAGTCACAATGCCCTTATGACACCTGCTATGTCCCTTATCCCAGCCAAAATGCCCCCAATGTTAGCTACAGTATTCACCATGCCAGCTACATGGCCAACCAACCACAAAGCCCCACGACAGCCACTAAAACCCTATGACAGTCACAATGCCACCAAGAAATCACCAATAACCATATCCAAGCCAAAATATCCTTATGACATCTACAATGTCCACAGTATCTCTCGTACCCACAATGCCCTTAAAACACATTATGCCAGCCACATTGCTCGCAATGCCCTAAGCCGACCACAATACATCCATGACAACCACAATAGCCTCAATGCCCCTATGACAACTACAATGCCCCATGACAATGTTCCCATAACATTCACAAAATCCCTCATCTCTGCCAAAATACCCTCATGAAAGCCACAATGTCCCTTATCTCAGCCACTATGTCTTTACTACAGCCACAATGACGTTCATGTCAGCGAGAGTTCTCCATTCCTTTTTTTTGCCAACCACAATGGGATTATGCCAATTACAATGCCCTTCATGTCAGCCACAATGCACTCAATGCCCACTTTCCAAAAATAAAGGCTCCAAACCACCCACAATGCCGACATGACAACAGCAATATCCCTTCTCCCAGTCACAATTCCCCCATGCCAGCCACATTGTATATTATTTTAGGATTAATGCCGCCAATGCCCCTTATGCCGCCCACAATGCCCCAATAAACAACACAATTTGCTTAATGTCTATTATGACTGTCAAAATGCCCCTGTGACTAGAATTTCCTCCATGCCAGCCACAACGCCTGCTACAATGTCCCTATGACATCCACAAAGCTCTATGTAACCCACAATGCAAAAAATTTACCTTTTCTATGCAGCAATGCCCTAAATGGCCATTATGCCAACCTCAATGCCCTAATGAAAACCACAAACCTTTAATGCCTATATGCCAAAAATATTGCCTCCATGCCAGCCACAACGCCCTCACTTCCCATTTGCCAACAACGATGGCTAAATGATAACCACATGCATTTAATGCCCCTATGACAGCCAAAAAGCTCTCAGTTGCCTCACACAAAGCCCTCCATGCCAGTCACAATGGGGGCTTTGCCAATTACAAAGCCCCCTATGAAACCAACAATGTTCCTTTTCGCCGTTAAAATGCCCCCTGGACAGCTACAATGTCCACAATGCCCCTTATCCCAGTCAAAATCCCCCTATGATAACTAGAATGTCCCTTATCCCAGACACTTTGGCTTATGACAACCACAATGCCCTCTATGACTCTTATGCCAGCCACAATGCCCCATTACAACCACAATGACCCCAATGCTAGCTTTAATGCCCTCCGTGCCAGCCACAATGCCCTCAATGTCTCATATACAAAACAATAACAATGCTCCATGACACTCACATGACAGCCATTATTCCCCTACAACAGGTCGTATTCGACAATTACAATCCCCTCACTGTCGATTTTACCAGCAACAATGCCCAAATAAACAACTCAATGCTCTCTATGCCAGCAACTATGCATCCATGAGAGTCAAACTGCTCTCATGACAGCCACTGTTTCTAATCTCAGCCCCATTGCCACCATATGTCCCCATAACAACCATAATCAATAAATGCCCACTATGCTAGTAACAATGCCCTTGAAACCAATTACAATTCCTCAATGATAACCACAATGGCCACCATCCCAGCCAGAATGCCTCCCATGGCAGCAGCAATGCCCACGTGCCAGCCACAATATCTCCATTATAGCCACAAAAAACCCTCATGACTACAACGATACCATTTATTCTGATTTTTCATAATGCCCTATTAAAGCCACAATGTCCTCCATGCCAGTCACACTTCTCTCAATGCCCCCTATGCCAATCAAATTCCCCCTTTATCCATTAGCAATACAACCATGACAACCACAATGCCTCTTAGGACAACCATAATGCCCCATGACAGCTACAATGCCTTCATTTACCACTTTACCAGTCACAATGCCAGCAAAAAAACACAATGACTCCAAAAAAGTCACAATGCCCTCAAGACAGCTGACCTGTCTCTAAACCCAGTCACTATTTTTCCATGAAAGCCACAATGTCCGCTGACAACCACAATCCCGGAATGTGTCATATGCCAAGAACAATGCCTTCAATGCCAATTACAATTCCCAGAGGACAACCATAATACACTTGATGCTCCCTATAATAGCCATAATGTCCACATGAAAGACACAAGGTCCTTCATAGCCGTAAAATTACCCTGAATGCCTCCTATGTCTACCCCAATAATGTGCACATGACAGCAAAACTTTCCTAATGGGAAAGGGGAGATGGTGATGAATGTGTATACTGGAATGTAAATGCTGTGTACCCATGTGTAGAACACAAAGGCATTTAAAATGCCCTTAAATATCTATAGCCAAAATATGTACTACTAGACATATATCCTCATATACCAGGAAGGTATTACCACACCTCTGAAAGTCGAGCTAGAAACTAGCCTGATAATTATCAGTAATTAATAATAATATTAATTACCAGTCCTCTGATTCCTCTATTGCCGCTGACTGGAGGATACCATTTCTTAGTGCTCATCACTTTCAAATAGATACCTAGAAAAGAAAAAGAAAAAAAAGGTGTGATAATACGTTCCTGGTATATGCTATAGATGTATTGGAAACAATAAAGAGATGTTGGTGTGTCTAGTTTCTAAAAAAAAAATATATATATATATTTTAAAGGGGCAATTAAACCAATTCTGGGATTCATTCTGAGGAGCCAAACCAGAAATCCCACCTCAAGCCCTCCTATCCAAGATTATGCACATCTCATGCCATCCTGACTACAAGCCATAAGTAGGATATAAAGGTCTCTTATCACAACTCTTAAATTAGTCACCAATCACACCAAAGATGAGCTTCCAATAAGAAATAGCACTCTCCTCCACATCTGTATAAAACAGAAAACCATTCTACAATTTGTTCAGGAGGACCATTTACAACTCATATATGAAATAGGCCTAAACGTGACCTAGAGAGGACACAGTATTCACACACAACAAAAACCTCACATGCGCCAAGTTAAGACACAAAGTGATATTACTAGTAGCGAAAATAGCTAGACATTGACTTACAACTTATGGCCAAATAACTAGAGAGGCAAAGAAAGGTAGACAGATCAACTATAATGTGCCCCTCATAGCCAAAAAAAACCATTGTCCACACAAACCCTAAATTAAAAAGTCATGATAGCCACAATTTTCCAATGACAGCCAAAACGCACCTATGACAGCTACATTATCCCATCACATCTAAATGGCTCCAATGACAGCCACATAGTCCTCAGTCCCAGCCACAGTTCCCCCTCATGACAACCACAAAGTCATTAATGCCCCCTATGCAAATCACAATACCTTCAATGCCTGCTAAGCCAACCAAAATTCCCACATGACAACCGTAGTGCCCGCCATAATACCTAAGAAAAAAAACTACAATGCTTTTCAGGCCAGCCACAATGCCCTCACAACACCCACAATGTACCTTATTCCATCTACAATGCTGCCATGCCAGCCACAAGGTTATTAGAATAGCCACATTATACCCCATGTTATTTACATGGTCTCCTAAGTCACTAAACCTCCATGATAGCCACATTAATCCCATGACACATGCAATCTATGTTATCTCCTCCAAAATGCCGTATTGGCAGCCACCATGCTGTCAGTGGCCACCATGCCAGACACAAAGGCCCCGTGCCAGCCACGGTGTACTTTATCCCAGCAGCAATGTCGGTAATACACCTTATCCAAGCTACATTGACCACCAAAATGTCCTTTATGCAACACACAATGGCCTCAGTATCTATATGCAAACTACAATTACCCACATGACAGCCACAAAGCTCCCATGTAAGCCACAATGCACCCATGAAAATGGCATTGCCCTCAATGCCACCAAGGCATTTACAATGCCCAATGCTAGCAATAATGCTCCTGTAACAGTGACTATGCCCTCATGAAACCCACAATGTAATTTATAAGGCGCACAATACCACTATGACAGATGAAATACCCTCCTTGACAGCCACAAAGCCACCAGAAAATCAAAAATCATGCGACCACAATGTACTTTATCCATGCAACAATGCCGTCAATGCTCCTTATGCCAGCCCTAACACCAAATTGGAAACCACAAAATGTCAATGCTCCTTTGCGAGCCACTATGCCTTTATTAAAGCCCAAATAAACTCACTTTCCCCTTTGCTAACCAAGACATGACAGACAGAAATCCCCCATGCCAGCCATAATGACACCTGCAAGCCACAATATCCTCATGAGACTCGCTAAGTCCCTTATCCCTGTCATAATGTCCTCAATGTTAGCCAAAACATCCTCCATGCCAGCCACAATGCCAACCAACCACAAAGCCCCCATGACAGCCACAATACCAGGTGACAGCCATAATGCTTCTATGAAATCAACAATATCCCATATGGCAGCTAAAATGTCCCCATGACAGTTACAAAGTCCAGTGTCCGTTATTCATTTCGCAATGCCCCTTATCCAAACCACATTGCTCTAAATACCGCCTAAGCCAACTGCAATATTATCATAACAGCCACAATGGATTTAATGGCCCTATGACAACTACAATGCCCCATGACCGTCAAAAAAGTAATCATGCCATTATTTCAGCCAAATGCCACCATAACAACCAAAATGCCATCAACTGCCATTATGCTAGCAGCCACAATACCATTACGCGAGCCATAATGTACTTTAGCGCAGCCCCAGTGCTGCCAATGCCTCAATGCCAGCCCCAATGCTCCCATGATCACTAAATTGTCCTCCATGCCAGCCACAGTGCTCTAAATGCCAGCTAAATTGCCCCCATGAAACAAACAATGTCCCTTTTCCCAATCAAAATGCAGCCATGACGTCTGTAATGTCCCTTATCCCAGCCACTATGCTCCATGATAACCTAATGCTCTCAATGCCAGCCACATTGCCATCAATGCTCCCTAAGCCAACATCAATAGAACCATGACAACTAAAAAGCCCAATGACAACCACAATGCGCTCATTGTCCACTTTAATAAACGCAATGCTTACCTAAAATCCACAATGCCTCCATGACACTGTCACAATGCCCCCATGACAGCCACTATCCCCAAATTACTCATATGCGAACCACAATGCCCTCAGTGCCATTTACAAATTTATCGAACAACCAGAAAGCCCTCAATTATATCTATGCCAGCATCAATGCCACCACAAATGCCACATTGCACTCCATATCAGCCACAATGGCCTGATTGCCTTTTTTGCATACCTCAATGCCCCATGACAACTACAAAGTTCCTATGACAACCACAATTCCTCCTACGGCAGCAGCAATGCCCACGTGCCGGCCACAATGCTCCTTTAAGAGGCATTATGCCCACATGACCGCCACACTGTCCCTGAGCCCAGCCACAATATCTCTATTACAGCCACAATACTCTCAATTCCCCTTTTGCCAACAAAAATGCAGAAATGACACAATGCACTCCATGCAAGTCAAAATGCAATTAATGACCCTATTCCAACTGGATTGCACCTATTCTACGCACAATGCCCCTAATGCAGGCCACAACGCTCACATGACACCCGCAATATGTCTTATCCAAATATCCCAATGCCAGCCACAATGGCTCAAATTCAAGCAACAATACCCCCATAACGTCTCTTAGGACTGCCAAAAAGCCCCCATGACAGCTACATAATCTATTTTATCCCAGACACAATGCCCCATGACGACCATAATGCCCACAAGGACTCTTATGACCGTCATAAAACCCCCATGACAACCACAATGACCGCAATGCTAGCAACAATGCCCTCTATGCCAGGCACAATGCCCTCAATGTCTCATATACAAACTAATTACAATTCCCCATGACACTCACAATGCCGTCAGTGCCTACATGACAGTCACAGTGCCCCATTCCAGGTTTTTTGTCCTCATGACAGTCATATTTCTCTCAATGCCTCCTATGCCAGCCACAATGCCCCCTTAGCAATTAGCAATACAACCATGACAACCACAATGCCTCATAACCAAAATGCCCTCATGACAACTACAATGCCCTCATTGTCCACTTTACCAGTCATAAAGCCCAAATAAAAACCACGTTGCCTCCAAAATAGTCACAATGACCTCATGACAGCCACACTGTCTTTAATCCCAGTCACGATGTCACCATGAAAGCCACAATGTCCCCTGACAACCACAATCGGAGAATGCATCATATGCCAGCACAAATGCCTACAATTCCCAAAGGACAACAATGCTCCCTATGCCAGCCACAATGCCCTCCATTGCAGTAAAATTCCCCTTAAAGCAGCCTATGTCTACTTCAATGCCCCCATGATAACTACAAAGCCTCACGTGTCAGAAGCAAAATGCCAACCGCAATACAACCATGACACCCACAATGCCCCTTGACATACTAATTCCCCCATGACAACTATACCGCCTCATAACTTACTTTAGCAGCCACAAATACCCACATCAATTCCACAATGCCTCTATTACAGCCACACTGTCTCTAATCCAAGCCGCAATGTCCCCACGAAAGCCACAATGTCCCCATGACAACCACAATCCCTGAAGTCCTCATATACCAGTCAAAATGCCACAGTGCCAATTTTAAATGTGTCAACAAAAACCACAATGCCCTCAATTCTCCCTATTGCAGCTACAACGCCCTCTAATCCAGCCATAATGCCCACATGAAAGCCAAAAATTTCCATTGGGAAAAGAAAGATGGGGATGCATGTGTATGTTGGAATGTAAATGCAGTGCACCAATGTACAGAAAACTAAGGAATCTACAATGCCCTTAAATATCTATAGCCAATATATGTACTACTAGACATATATACTTATATACCAGGAAGGTATTACCACACCTCTGAAAGTCCAGAGCTATAAAGTAGCCTGATAATTATCAGTAATTAATAATAATATTAATTACCAGTCCTCTGATTCCTCTATTACCATTGACTGGAGGATTCCATATCTTGCGTCTCTTCACTTCCAAATAGATACCTAGAAATGAAAAAGAAAAAAAGGTGTGATAATACGTTCCTGGTATATGCTATAGATGTATTGGATCAGTAAAGAAATGTTAGTGTGCCTAGTTTCTAATAAACCCCCAAAAAAATTCTAGGAGCACTTAAACCCTTTCTGGGATACATTCTGAGGAGCAAAGCTAGAGATTCCACCTCAAGCCTTTCTATCCAAGAGAATACACAGACCACTCCATCTTGACTAGAAGCCACAAGTAGAATATAATTGACTCTGATCACAACCCCAAAATTAGTCACCAATCACATTAAAGATCAGATGTCTAGAAGAAATAGCACTCTCCTCCACATCTGTATAAAACAGAAAACCATTCCACAATCTATTCAGTGGACCATTTACAACTCATTTATAACATGGTCCTAAATATGACCTAGAGAGTACACATTAAAGCGAATATGATCCATCAGTAAAAATATCACACATTCAATAAAGACTTCACATGCGCCATGTTATGACACACAGTGATATCACTAGTAGTGAAAATAGCTGGACAATGACTTGTAACTTTTGGCCAAATGACTAGAGAGGCAAAGAAAAGGAGACACATCAACTATACTGCGCCACTCATAGCAAAAAAATGAAACCATGCCCACACAAATACTACAAAAATGAACAATATTTCAGGATAGACTTTCATGAACACAGCTGATAACCAGAAAGATTGTGTAACATAATGAGAAACAAAATATACTGGCTTGGCAATGACATTGTCATTTTTACATGTAGGAACACCTTAACCAAACCACATCTGACCAGGGAAATCCAACTCAAAATAATTTTATTCTCAAAACTGCATGAATTATTTCTATTACACCTACTTTACTTAATGATAATGCTTTCTATAGGAATTTTAACACTAAAAACATACTTTTACTCAAATGTTTAAGTAACTGTTTCTCACTTAACTTGTGCCTCCTGGAACAAAAACCTTTTGAGTAAAATCTATTTTCCTTCTTTGCTCTCCTAAATTAACAAGTTTTGACACAATGCTTCAATGACAGCCAAAATGCCCCTATGACAGCTACATTGCCCCTTATCACAGCCAATATGCCCCCATGACATCCACAATACCTAAATGGCTCCAATGCCAGCCACAATACCCCAAAAAGACATAATGCTCTTCAGGCCAGCCACAATGCCCACATAACACCCACCATGTACCTTATCCCATCGCCAATGCCCCCATGCCAGCAAGTTCTTATAAGAGCCACTATGCCTTATGCCAGCCACATTGCCTCCTTTTAAGTTACCATACCCCCACGACTGCCACAATGATCCTATGATACAAATGTCCGTCATCTCCACCAAAATTTTGCAATGACTGCCACTATGCTGACAAAGGCCCTTTTACTAGCCACAATGCCCTCACGACATCCTTCAACATCCATAATCCCAGCCACAAAGCCCCATGATCCCACCAATGCCACAATGACAGCCAAACTGTCTCTTATCCCAGCAACAATTCCACCACGAAGACCACAATGTTCCCAATACAACCATAATCCCTAAATTCTTCATATGCCAGACACAATGCCTTCAATTTTAACTTCAATTCCTTGATAACCACCACAATGCCCTCATTGCTCTCTATGCTAGCCACAATGCCCCATTATAGGCCACTATGTCCTCCATGTTCTGAATTCCTCCTTTGTGAACAGCAATACAGCCATGAAAAACACAATGCATCCAATTCCAGGTACAATGCCCTGCAATCCAAATTTACTAACCACAATGCGACCATGACAGCCACAATACAATTTTTGCCAGTAACAATGCCCTCGATGCCCATATGCCAGCAAGAAAGCCCATGTGCCCCTCAAAATGCCTGCATGTCAGCTTCAATAATTAAAGGATACCCGATATATACATTATGCCAGCCACAATGCCCCAATGACAAACGCAAACCTTTAATTCCCCTATTGAAGTCACAATGCCCCAAGACAGCTAAAAAGCTCTGAATTACCCATTTGCCAGCCGCAAAACCCTCCATGCCAGCCACAATACCCTCACTTCCACCTTTGCCAAGCACAATGGCTCCATGCCAGCCACAAAGTTCCAATGCCAGCCACAAAGCTGCCATGCCAGCCACAATGTTTCCATCACACCTGCTATGGCCATTATCCCAGCAAGAATGCCAAGGCTGCCATGACAGCCACAATGATGTCAATGGCCACTATGCCAGCTACAATGTCCCCATGCCAGCCACAATGTACTTTATCCTAGCAGCAATGCCGCCTACAACCATTATCCCAGCCACAATGCCCGCCAATGTCCTTAATGCAAGCCACAGTGCCCTCAATGCCCATATACAAACTACAATGCGCCCATGTCAGCCAAACACTCTTTTTTCCCAGCATCATTACCACTATGAAAATCACATTGTTCCCATTACAAACACAATCCCCTAATGCCTTATATGACAGACACAATTATTTTAATGCCAATTTAAATTCCTCGATCAGAACCACATTGCCCTCATTGCTTTCTATGTCAGCCACAATGCCCCCATGTAAGTCACTATGCACTTCATACCAGTCACAATGTCCTGAATGCCTCCTTTGCGAGCCACAATTCTGGCATAACAACTACAAACACTCCAAGACAGCCATAATACCTCTTATGCCAGCACTTTCATCTTCGCCAACAACCACATGAGAGACACAAATTTCCATGCCAGCCACAGTGACACCTGCCAGCCACAATGCCCTCATGTCATCCGCCATGTCCCTTATTATCTGCCAGCCCCAGTAAAATGCCCCTGTTAACCAGTGTTCTCCATGCCAGCCACATTGCCAACCAATTACAAAGCCCCATGACAGCCACAAAAGCCCATGACAATCATAATGCCACCAACAAATCACCAATAACCCATATCCAAGCCAAAATATCCCCATGACAGCTACAATGTCCGCAGTGTCTCTATTCCCACCCACAATGCCCTCAAAACCCATTATGCCAGCCGCAATGCCCTCAATCCCCTAAGCCCACCACCATACAACCATGACAACCACAATGGCCTCAATACCCCTATGACAACTACAATGCCCCATGACAATGTTAGCATAACATTCCCAATATCCCTTATCTTCGCCAAAATGCCCCCATGACACCCACAATGTCCCTTATCTCAATCACTGTCTTTATTACAGCCACAGTGACCTCCATGCCATCCACAGTGCTCTCCATTCCTTTTTCTGCCAACCACAATGGGATTATGCCAGTTACAATGTCCTTCATGTCAGCCACAATGCACTCAATGCCCCCTTTCCAAAAAGAAAGCCTCCATACCAGCCACAATGCCGACATGACAACAGCTATATCCCTTTTCCCAGTCACAATTTCCCCATGCCAGCCAGAATGTACTTTATCCCAGGAACAATGCCGACAATGCCCCTTATGCCAACCACAATGCCCCAATGAACAATACAATTTGCTTAGTGTTTATCACAAACATTTCCTCCATGCCAGCCACAATGCCCTGAATGACCCATATGCCTACAACAATGTCCCTATGACATCCACAAAGTTCCACGCAAGCTACAAAGCCAACAATGTGCTTTATCTATGTAGCAATGCTATGAATGGCCCTTATGCCAGCCTCAATGCCCCAATGACAACCACAAACTTTTAAAGCCCATATGCCAACAATATTGCCTTCATGACTGTCAAAATGTCCTCATGTCCACTTTTGCGAGACAGAATGCAATCCATGCCAGCCACAGTGACCTCACTTCCCCCTGTGCTAACCACCTTGACTCAATGACAACCACATACATTCAATGCCACTATGACAGCCAAAAAGCTCTCAGTTGCCTCACACAAATCCCTCCATGCAAGTCACAAAGGGGGCTTTGCCTGTCACAAAGGGGGCTTTGCCTATTACAAAGCCCCCATGCCAGCATGATGGCACATTCTAGCCACAATGACACTAAGAAATCAACAATGTTCCTTTTCCCAATCAAAGTGCCCCCTGGACAGCTACAATGTCCACAATGCCACTTATACCAGTCAAAATGCCCCCATGATAACTATAATGTCCCTTATACCAGACACAATGGCTTATGACAACCACAATGCCATCTATGACTCTTATGCCAGCCACAATGCCCCCATTACAACCACAATGACCCCAATGCTAACCTCAATGCCAGCCGCAATGCACTCAATGTCTCATATACAAAACAATAACAATGCTCCATGACACACACATGACAGCCATTATTCCCCTACAACAGGTAGTATTCGACTATGACAATTACAATCCCTCACTGCCGATTTTACCAGCAACAATGCCCAAATAAACACCTCAATGCTCTCTATGCCAGCAACAATGCATCATGAGAGTCAAACTGCCCTCATGACAGCCACACGGTTTCTAATCTCAGCCACATTTCCACCATAAAAGCCAAAATGTCCCCATAACAACCATAATCAATAAATGCCTAATATTCTAGTCACAATGCCCTTGAAACCAATTACAATTCCTCAATGATAACCACAATGTCCACCATCCCAGCCAGAATGCCTCCCATGGCAGCAGCAATGCCCACATGCCAGCCACAATATCTCCATTATAGCCCAAAAAAAACTCATGACTGCAACGATACCATCTATTCTGATTTTTCATAACGCCCTATCAAAGCCACAATGTCCTCCATGCCAGTCACACTTCTGTCAATGCCCCCTATGCCAATCAAATTCCCCCTTTATCCATTAGCAATACAACCATGACAACCACAATGCCTCTTAGGACAACCATAATGCCCCATGACAGCTACAATGCCTTCATTGACCACTTTACCAGTCACAATGCCAGCAAAAAAAACCACAATGACTCCAAAAAGTCACAATGCCCTCAAGGCAGCTGCCCTGTCTCTAAACCCAGTCACGATTTTTCCATGAAAGCACAATGTCCGCTGACCACCACAATCCCGGAATTTGTCATATGCCAAGAACAATGCCTTCAACGCCAATTACAATTCCGAGAGGACAAACATAATACACTTGATGCTCCCTATAATAGCCACAATGTCCACATGAAAGACACAATGTCCTTCATAGCCGTAAAATTACCCTGAATGCCTCCTATGTTTACCCCAAAGTCTACGTGAGAACCACAGTCCCTCTCATAGCAGCAGAAGGCCAACCTCAATACAACCATGACAACCACTATTTCCCTTGATGGCCTAATTGCCCCCTTGACAACTACAATGCCTCATTGCACACTGTAGTAGCCACAATTCCTCCATGACAGTCATAATGCCCCATGACAGCCACACAATGCCTCATATGCCAGCCAAAATGCCCTCAATGCCAATTATAAATTACTCGAGGACATCCCCAATGCCCCCATTTCTCCCTATGCCGGCCACAATACCATCCATGTCAGCCATAATGTGCCCCTTATGCCAGCCACATTGCCCTCAATGCCCCACTATCCATTTGCAGTACAACGACAACCACACTGCTCCATGACAACCAAAATACCCTCATGACAACTACAATTCCCACTTTGCCAGTCACAAAGCACAAATAAAGCACAAATAAAGCCACAATGCCATCATGACAGCCACATTGTCTCTAAACCCAGTCACGGTGTCCCCATGAAAGCCACAATGTCCCCTGACAACCACAATCCTGGAATGCATCATATACCAGCAACAATGACACCAATGCCAATTAGAATTTCCTGAGAACAACCACAATGCTCCCTATGCCAGCCACAATGTCCCCATGAAGGCCACTATGTCCTTTATATCAGTAAAAATACTCTGTATGTCTCCAATAACGCCATGACAACTGCAAAGCTTTACATGGCAACAGCAATAGGCCAACCGCAAAACAACCATGACAACCACAATGCCCCTTGATGGCCTAGATGCCCCATGAAAGCTACAAAGCCTCATTACCCACTTTAGCAGCCACAATGCCGACATAAATAACTCAATGCTCTCCAGGTCAGCCCTAATGCCCACAATGTCCCTTATCTCAGCCACTATGTCTTTATTACAGCCACAATGAGCTTCATGCCAGCCGCAGTGCTTTCAATTCCTTTTTTGTCCATCCCGAAGGAATTATGCCAGTTACCATGCCCTTCATGTCAGCAAGAATGCCCTCCATGCCCCCTTTCCAAAAAGAAAGCCTCCATACCACCCACAAAGCCCCCATGCAAGCTACAATGCAGACATGACAACAGCTTTATACTTTCTCCCAGTCAAAATTCCCCTATGCCAGCCACAATGTACTTTATACCTGCAGCAACACCGTCCATGTACCTTATGCTCGCCACAATGCCTCTATGTCCACAAGCCTTTACCGCCCCTATGCCGGCCACAAATCCTCAGAATAACCAAAATGCCTCACTTCCTCCTTTGCCAGTTACAATGACCTCCGTGCCAGCTAGAATGCCCTAAATTTTTTCTTTGCCAACCACAATATCCCCAAGACTGCCACAAAGCCCTCATGCCAGGTATAATGACACATTCCAGCCACAATGCCCCCATGCCAGACACAATGCCCAATGACAACCACAAACCTTTAATGACCGTATGACAACTATACTGCATCCATGACTGTCAAATTGTCATCACATCCCCTTTTGCGAGACACAATGCCATTTATACCAGCCACAGTGCGCTCACTTCCCCTTGGAAAACCACAATGACACCATGACAACCACAAAGGCCTCATGTCAGCAATAATACCAGCCACAACAACACCTGCTATGTCTATTATTCAAGCCAAAATGCCACCATGGCAGCCACAATGTACTTTATCCTAGCGACAATGCTGCTAATGCCCCTTATGCTAACCACAAGGATGCAATGACAACCACAAAACCTTCAATGCCCCTAAGACAGCCAAAATGCTGTCATTTGTCTAAAACAAAGCCCTCCATGCCAGCCACAATGTACCCACTTCCTCATAGCCTACCACAATGTCCAAAGGACAGTCACAAAGCTCCATGTCAGCCATGATGGTACATGCCTGCCACAGTGCCCCCATGAAACCCGCTATGTCCCTTTTCCCAGCCAACATACCGCCAATGCCTCTTATGCCATCCACATAACCACTCCAATGCTAGCCACAATTACCCCAATGCTGGCCACAGTGCTTTCCATGCCAGTCACAATGCCCTTATGACACCTGCTATGTCCCTTATCCCAGCCAAAATGCCCCCAATGTTAGCTACAGTATTCACCATGCCAGCTACATGGCCAACCAACCACAAAGCCCCACGACAGCCACTAAAACCCTATGACAGTCACAATGCCACCAAGAAATCACCAATAACCATATCCAAGCCAAAATATCCTTATGACATCTACAATGTCCACAGTATCTCTCGTACCCACAATGCCCTTAAAACACATTATGCCAGCCACATTGCTCGCAATGCCCTAAGCCGACCACAATACATCCATGACAACCACAATAGCCTCAATGCCCCTATGACAACTACAATGCCCCATGACAATGTTCCCATAACATTCACAAAATCCCTCATCTCTGCCAAAATACCCTCATGAAAGCCACAATGTCCCTTATCTCAGCCACTATGTCTTTACTACAGCCACAATGACGTTCATGTCAGCGAGAGTTCTCCATTCCTTTTTTTTGCCAACCACAATGGGATTATGCCAATTACAATGCCCTTCATGTCAGCCACAATGCACTCAATGCCCACTTTCCAAAAATAAAGGCTCCAAACCACCCACAATGCCGACATGACAACAGCAATATCCCTTCTCCCAGTCACAATTCCCCCATGCCAGCCACATTGTATATTATTTTAGGATTAATGCCGCCAATGCCCCTTATGCCGCCCACAATGCCCCAATAAACAACACAATTTGCTTAATGTCTATTATGACTGTCAAAATGCCCCTGTGACTAGAATTTCCTCCATGCCAGCCACAACGCCTGCTACAATGTCCCTATGACATCCACAAAGCTCTATGTAACCCACAATGCAAAAAATTTACCTTTTCTATGCAGCAATGCCCTAAATGGCCATTATGCCAACCTCAATGCCCTAATGAAAACCACAAACCTTTAATGCCTATATGCCAAAAATATTGCCTCCATGCCAGCCACAACGCCCTCACTTCCCATTTGCCAACAACGATGGCTAAATGATAACCACATGCATTTAATGCCCCTATGACAGCCAAAAAGCTCTCAGTTGCCTCACACAAAGCCCTCCATGCCAGTCACAATGGGGGCTTTGCCAATTACAAAGCCCCCTATGAAACCAACAATGTTCCTTTTCGCCGTTAAAATGCCCCCTGGACAGCTACAATGTCCACAATGCCCCTTATCCCAGTCAAAATCCCCCTATGATAACTAGAATGTCCCTTATCCCAGACACTTTGGCTTATGACAACCACAATGCCCTCTATGACTCTTATGCCAGCCACAATGCCCCATTACAACCACAATGACCCCAATGCTAGCTTTAATGCCCTCCGTGCCAGCCACAATGCCCTCAATGTCTCATATACAAAACAATAACAATGCTCCATGACACTCACATGACAGCCATTATTCCCCTACAACAGGTCGTATTCGACAATTACAATCCCCTCACTGTCGATTTTACCAGCAACAATGCCCAAATAAACAACTCAATGCTCTCTATGCCAGCAACTATGCATCCATGAGAGTCAAACTGCTCTCATGACAGCCACTGTTTCTAATCTCAGCCCCATTGCCACCATATGTCCCCATAACAACCATAATCAATAAATGCCCACTATGCTAGTAACAATGCCCTTGAAACCAATTACAATTCCTCAATGATAACCACAATGGCCACCATCCCAGCCAGAATGCCTCCCATGGCAGCAGCAATGCCCACGTGCCAGCCACAATATCTCCATTATAGCCACAAAAAACCCTCATGACTACAACGATACCATTTATTCTGATTTTTCATAATGCCCTATTAAAGCCACAATGTCCTCCATGCCAGTCACACTTCTCTCAATGCCCCCTATGCCAATCAAATTCCCCCTTTATCCATTAGCAATACAACCATGACAACCACAATGCCTCTTAGGACAACCATAATGCCCCATGACAGCTACAATGCCTTCATTTACCACTTTACCAGTCACAATGCCAGCAAAAAAACACAATGACTCCAAAAAAGTCACAATGCCCTCAAGACAGCTGACCTGTCTCTAAACCCAGTCACTATTTTTCCATGAAAGCCACAATGTCCGCTGACAACCACAATCCCGGAATGTGTCATATGCCAAGAACAATGCCTTCAATGCCAATTACAATTCCCAGAGGACAACCATAATACACTTGATGCTCCCTATAATAGCCACAATGTCCACATGAAAGACACAAGGTCCTTCATAGCCGTAAAATTACCCTGAATGCCTCCTATGTCTACCCCAATAATGTGCACATGACAGCAAAACTTTCCTAATGGGAAAGGGGAGATGGTGATGAATGTGTATACTGGAATGTAAATGCAGTGTACCCATGTGTAGAACACAAAGGCATTTAAAATGCCCTTAAATATCTATAGCCAAAATATGTACTACTAGACATATATCCTCATATACCAGGAAGGTATTACCACACCTCTGAAAGTCGAGCTAGAAACTAGCCTGATAATTATCAGTAATTAATAATAATATTAATTACCAGTCCTCTGATTCCTCTATTGCCGCTGACTGGAGGATACCATTTCTTAGTGCTCATCACTTTCAAATAGATACCTAGAAAAGAAAAAGAAAAAAAAGGTGTGATAATACGTTCCTGGTATATGCTATAGATGTATTGGAAACAATAAAGAGATGTTGGTGTGTCTAGTTTCTAAAAAAAAAATATATATATATATTTTAAAGGGGCAATTAAACCAATTCTGGGATTCATTCTGAGGAGCCAAACCAGAAATCCCACCTCAAGCCCTCCTATCCAAGATTATGCACATCTCATGCCATCCTGACTACAAGCCATAAGTAGGATATAAAGGTCTCTTATCACAACTCTTAAATTAGTCACCAATCACACCAAAGATGAGCTTCCAATAAGAAATAGCACTCTCCTCCACATCTGTATAAAACAGAAAACCATTCTACAATTTGTTCAGGAGGACCATTTACAACTCATATATGAAATAGGCCTAAACGTGACCTAGAGAGGACACAGTATTCACACACAACAAAAACCTCACATGCGCCAAGTTAAGACACAAAGTGATATTACTAGTAGCGAAAATAGCTAGACATTGACTTACAACTTATGGCCAAATAACTAGAGAGGCAAAGAAAGGTAGACAGATCAACTATAATGTGCCCCTCATAGCCAAAAAAAACCATTGTCCACACAAACCCTAAATTAAAAAGTCATGACAGCCACAATTTTCCAATGACAGCCAAAACGCACCTATGACAGCTACATTATCCCATCACATCTAAATGGCTCCAATGACAGCCACATAGTCCTCAGTCCCAGCCACAGTTCCCCCTCATGACAACCACAAAGTCATTAATGCCCCCTATGCAAATCACAATACCTTCAATGCCTGCTAAGCCAACCAAAATTCCCACATGACAACCGTAGTGCCCGCCATAATACCTAAGAAAAAAAACTACAATGCTTTTCAGGCCAGCCACAATGCCCTCACAACACCCACAATGTACCTTATTCCATCTACAATGCTGCCATGCCAGCCACAATGTCCCCATGAAGGCCACTATGTCCTTTATATCAGTAAAAATACTCTGTATGTCTCCAATAACCCCATGACAACTGCAAAGCTTTACATGGCAACAGCAATAGGCCAACCGCAAAACAACCATGACAACCACAATGCCCCTTGATGGCCTAGATGCCCCATGAAAGCTACAAAGCCTCATTACCCACTTTAGCAGCCACAATGCCGACATAAATAACTCAATGCTCTCCAGGTCAGCCCTAATGCCCACAATGTCCCTTATCTCAGCCACTATGTCTTTATTACAGCCACAATGAGCTTCATGCCAGCCGCAGTGCTTTCAATTCCTTTTTTGTCCATCCCGAAGGAATTATGCCAGTTACCATGCCCTTCATGTCAGCAAGAATGCCCTCCATGCCCCCTTTCCAAAAAGAAAGCCTCCATACCACCCACAAAGCCCCCATGCAAGCTACAATGCAGACATGACAACAGCTTTATACTTTCTCCCAGTCAAAATTCCCCTATGCCAGCCACAATGTACTTTATACCTGCAGCAACACCGTCCATGTACCTTATGCTCGCCACAATGCCTCTATGTCCACAAGCCTTTACCGCCCCTATGCCGGCCACAAATCCTCAGAATAACCAAAATGCCTCACTTCCTCCTTTGCCAGTTACAATGACCTCCGTGCCAGCTAGAATGCCCTAAATTTTTTCTTTGCCAACCACAATATCCCCAAGACTGCCACAAAGCCCTCATGCCAGGTATAATGACACATTCCAGCCACAATGCCCCCATGCCAGACACAATGCCCAATGACAACCACAAACCTTTAATGACCGTATGACAACTATACTGCATCCATGACTGCCAAATTGTCATCACATCCCCTTTTGCGAGACACAATGCCATTTATACCAGCCACAGTGCGCTCACTTCCCCTTGGAAAACCACAATGACACCATGACAACCACAAAGGCCTCATGTCAGCAATAATACCAGCCACAACAACACCTGCTATGTCTATTATTCAAGCCAAAATGCCACCATGGCAGCCACAATGTACTTTATCCTAGCGACAATGCTGCTAATGCCCCTTATGCTAACCACAAGGATGCAATGACAACCACAAAACCTTCAATGCCCCTAAGACAGCCAAAATGCTGTCATTTGTCTAAAACAAAGCCCTCCATGCCAGCCACAATGTACCCACTTCCTCATAGCCTACCACAATGTCCAAAGGACAGTCACAAAGCTCCATGTCAGCCATGATGGTACATGCCTGCCACAGTGCCCCCATGAAACCCGCTATGTCCCTTTTCCCAGCCAACATACCGCCAATGCCTCTTATGCCATCCACATAACCACTCCAATGCTAGCCACAATTACCCCAATGCTGGCCACAGTGCTTTCCATGCCAGTCACAATGCCCTTATGACACCTGCTATGTCCCTTATCCCAGCCAAAATGCCCCCAATGTTAGCTACAGTATTCACCATGCCAGCTACATGGCCAACCAACCACAAAGCCCCACGACAGCCACTAAAACCCTATGACAGTCACAATGCCACCAAGAAATCACCAATAACCATATCCAAGCCAAAATATCCTTATGACATCTACAATGTCCACAGTATCTCTCGTACCCACAATGCCCTTAAAACACATTATGCCAGCCACATTGCTCGCAATGCCCTAAGCCGACCACAATACATCCATGACAACCACAATAGCCTCAATGCCCCTATGACAACTACAATGCCCCATGACAATGTTCCCATAACATTCACAAAATCCCTCATCTCTGCCAAAATACCCTCATGAAAGCCACAATGTCCCTTATCTCAGCCACTATGTCTTTACTACAGCCACAATGACGTTCATGTCAGCGAGAGTTCTCCATTCCTTTTTTTTGCCAACCACAATGGGATTATGCCAATTACAATGCCCTTCATGTCAGCCACAATGCACTCAATGCCCACTTTCCAAAAATAAAGGCTCCAAACCACCCACAATGCCGACATGACAACAGCAATATCCCTTCTCCCAGTCACAATTCCCCCATGCCAGCCACATTGTATATTATTTTAGGATTAATGCCGCCAATGCCCCTTATGCCGCCCACAATGCCCCAATAAACAACACAATTTGCTTAATGTCTATTATGACTGTCAAAATGCCCCTGTGACTAGAATTTCCTCCATGCCAGCCACAACGCCTGCTACAATGTCCCTATGACATCCACAAAGCTCTATGTAACCCACAATGCAAAAAATTTACCTTTTCTATGCAGCAATGCCCTAAATGGCCATTATGCCAACCTCAATGCCCTAATGAAAACCACAAACCTTTAATGCCTATATGCCAAAAATATTGCCTCCATGCCAGCCACAACGCCCTCACTTCCCATTTGCCAACAACGATGGCTAAATGATAACCACATGCATTTAATGCCCCTATGACAGCCAAAAAGCTCTCAGTTGCCTCACACAAAGCCCTCCATGCCAGTCACAATGGGGGCTTTGCCAATTACAAAGCCCCCTATGAAACCAACAATGTTCCTTTTCGCCGTTAAAATGCCCCCTGGACAGCTACAATGTCCACAATGCCCCTTATCCCAGTCAAAATCCCCCTATGATAACTAGAATGTCCCTTATCCCAGACACTTTGGCTTATGACAACCACAATGCCCTCTATGACTCTTATGCCAGCCACAATGCCCCATTACAACCACAATGACCCCAATGCTAGCTTTAATGCCCTCCGTGCCAGCCACAATGCCCTCAATGTCTCATATACAAAACAATAACAATGCTCCATGACACTCACATGACAGCCATTATTCCCCTACAACAGGTCGTATTCGACAATTACAATCCCCTCACTGTCGATTTTACCAGAAACAATGCCCAAATAAACAACTCAATGCTCTCTATGCCAGCAACTATGCATCCATGAGAGTCAAACTGCTCTCATGACAGCCACTGTTTCTAATCTCAGCCCCATTGCCACCATATGTCCCCATAACAACCATAATCAATAAATGCCCACTATGCTAGTAACAATGCCCTTGAAACCAATTACAATTCCTCAATGATAACCACAATGGCCACCATCCCAGCCAGAATGCCTCCCATGGCAGCAGCAATGCCCACGTGCCAGCCACAATATCTCCATTATAGCCACAAAAAACCCTCATGACTACAACGATACCATCTATTCTGATTTTTCATAATGCCCTATTAAAGCCACAATGTCCTCCATGCCAGTCACACTTCTCTCAATGCCCCCTATGCCAATCAAATTCCCCCTTTATCCATTAGCAATACAACCATGACAACCACAATGCCTCTTAGGACAACCATAATGCCCCATGACAGCTACAATGCCTTCATTTACCACTTTACCAGTCACAATGCCAGCAAAAAAACACAATGACTCCAAAAAAGTCACAATGCCCTCAAGACAGCTGACCTGTCTCTAAACCCAGTCACTATTTTTCCATGAAAGCCACAATGTCCGCTGACAACCACAATCCCGGAATGTGTCATATGCCAAGAACAATGCCTTCAATGCCAATTACAATTCCCAGAGGACAACCATAATACACTTGATGCTCCCTATAATAGCCACAATGTCCACATGAAAGACACAAGGTCCTTCATAGCCGTAAAATTACCCTGAATGCCTCCTATGTCTACCCCAATAATGTGCACATGACAGCAAAACTTTCCTAATGGGAAAGGGGAGATGGTGATGAATGTGTATACTGGAATGTAAATGCAGTGTACCCATGTGTAGAACACAAAGGCATTTAAAATGCCCTTAAATATCTATAGCCAAAATATGTACTACTAGACATATATCCTCATATACCAGGAAGGTATTACCACACCTCTGAAAGTCGAGCTAGAAACTAGCCTGATAATTATCAGTAATTAATAATAATATTAATTACCAGTCCTCTGATTCCTCTATTGCCGCTGACTGGAGGATACCATTTCTTAGTTCTCATCACTTTCAAATAGATACCTAGAAAAGAAAAAGAAAAAAAAGGTGTGATAATACGTTCCTGGTATATGCTATAGATGTATTGGAAACAATAAAGAGATGTTGGTGTGTCTAGTTTCTAAAAAAAATAATATATATATATATTTTAAAGGGGCAATTAAACCAATTCTGGGATTCATTCTGAGGAGCCAAACCAGAAATCCCACCTCAAGCCCTCCTATCCAAGATTATGCACATCTCATGCCATCCTGACTACAAGCCATAAGTAGGATATAAAGGTCTCTTATCACAACTCTTAAATTAGTCACCAATCACACCAAAGATGAGCTTCCAATAAGAAATAGCACTCTCCTCCACATCTGTATAAAACAGAAAACCATTCTACAATTTGTTCAGGAGGACCATTTACAACTCATATATGAAATAGGCCTAAACGTGACCTAGAGAGGACACAGTATTCACACACAACAAAAACCTCACATGCGCCAAGTTAAGACACAAAGTGATATTACTAGTAGCGAAAATAGCTAGACATTGACTTACAACTTATGGCCAAATAACTAGAGAGGCAAAGAAAGGTAGACAGATCAACTATAATGTGCCCCTCATAGCCAAAAAAAACCATTGTCCACACAAACCCTAAATTAAAAAGTCATGACAGCCACAATTTTCCAATGACAGCCAAAACGCACCTATGACAGCTACATTATCCCATCACATCTAAATGGCTCCAATGACAGCCACATAGTCCTCAGTCCTAGCTACAGTTCCCCCTCATGACAACCACAAAGTCATTAATGCCCCCTATGCAAATCACAATACCTTCAATGCCTGCTAAGCCAACCAAAATTCCCACATGACAACCGTAGTGCCCGCCATAATACCTAAGAAAAAAAACTACAATGCTTTTCAGGCCAGCCACAATGCCCTCACAACACCCACAATGTACCTTATTCCATCTACAATGCTGCCATGCCAGCCACAAGGTTATTAGAATAGCCACATTATACCCCATGTTATTTACATGGTCTCCTAAGTCACTAAACCTCCATGATAGCCACATTAATCCCATGACACATGCAATCTATGTTATCTCCTCCAAAATGCCGTATTGGCAGCCACCATGCTGTCAGTGGCCACCATGCCAGACACAAAGGCCCCGTGCCAGCCACGGTGTACTTTATCCCAGCAGCAATGTCGGTAATACACCTTATCCAAGCTGCATTGACCACCAAAATGTCCTTTATGCAACACACAATGGCCTCAGTATCTATATGCAAACTACAATTACCCACATGACAGCCACAAAGCTCCCATGTAAGCCACAATGCACCCATGAAAATGGCATTGCCCTCAATGCCACCAAGGCATTTACAATGCCCAATGCTAGCAATAATGCTCCTGTAACAGTGACTATGCCCTCATGAAACCCACAATGTAATTTATAAGGCGCACAATACCACTATGACAGATGAAATACCCTCCTTGACAGCCACAAAGCCGCCAGAAAATCAAAAATCATGCGACCACAATGTACTTTATCCATGCAACAATGCCGTCAATGCTCCTTATGCCAGCCCTAACACCAAATTGGAAACCACAAAATGTCAATGCTCCTTTGCGAGCCACTATGCCTTTATTAAAGCCCAAATAAACTCACTTTCCCCTTTGCTAACCAAGACATGACAGACAGAAATCCCCCATGCCAGCCATAATGACACCTGCAAGCCACAATATCCTCATGAGACTCGCTAAGTCCCTTATCCCTGTCATAATGTCCTCAATGTTAGCCAAAACATCCTCCATGCCAGCCACAATGCCAACCAACCACAAAGCCCCCATGACAGCCACAATACCAGGTGACAGCCATAATGCTTCTATGAAATCAACAATATCCCATATGGCAGCTAAAATGTCCCCATGACAGTTACAAAGTCCAGTGTCCGTTATTCATTTCGCAATGCCCCTTATCCAAACCACATTGCTCTAAATACCGCCTAAGCCAACTGCAATATTATCATAACAGCCACAATGGATTTAATGGCCCTATGACAACTACAATGCCCCATGACCGTCAAAAAAGTAATCATGCCATTATTTCAGCCAAATGCCACCATAACAACCAAAATGCCATCAACTGCCATTATGCTAGCAGCCACAATACCATTACGCGAGCCATAATGTACTTTAGCGCAGCCACAGTGCTGCCAATGCCTCAATGCCAGCCCCAATGCTCCCATGATCACTAAATTGTCCTCCATGCCAGCCACAGTGCTCTAAATGCCAGCTAAATTGCCCCCATGAAACAAACAATGTCCCTTTTCCCAATCAAAATGCAGCCATGACGTCTGTAATGTCCCTTATCCCAGCCACTATGCTCCATGATAACCTAATGCTCTCAATGCCAGCCACATTGCCATCAATGCTCCCTAAGCCAACATCAATAGAACCATGACAACTAAAAAGCCCAATGACAACCACAATGCGCTCATTGTCCACTTTAATAAACGCAATGCTTACCTAAAATCCACAATGCCTCCATGACACTGTCACAATGCCCCCATGACAGCCACTATCCCCAAATTACTCATATGCGAACCACAATGCCCTCAGTGCCATTTACAAATTTATCGAACAACCAGAAAGCCCTCAATTATATCTATGCCAGCATCAATGCCACCACAAATGCCACATTGCACTCCATATCAGCCACAATGGCCTGATTGCCTTTTTTGCATACCTCAATGCCCCATGACAACTACAAAGTTCCTATGACAACCACAATTCCTCCTACGGCAGCAGCAATGCCCACGTGCCGGCCACAATGCTCCTTTAAGAGGCATTATGCCCACATGACCGCCACACTGTCCCTGAGCCCAGCCACAATATCTCTATTACAGCCACAATACTCTCAATTCCCCTTTTGCCAACAAAAATGCAGAAATGACACAATGCACTCCATGCAAGTCAAAATGCAATTAATGACCCTATTCCAACTGGATTGCACCTATTCTACGCACAATGCCCCTAATGCAGGCCACAACGCTCACATGACACCCGCAATATGTCTTATCCAAATATCCCAATGCCAGCCCCAATGGCTCAAATTCAAGCAACAATACCCCCATAACGTCTCTTAGGACTGCCAAAAAGCCCCCATGACAGCTACATAATCTATTTTATCCCAGACACAATGCCCCATGACGACCATAATGCCCACAAGGACTCTTATGACCGTCATAAAACCCCCATGACAACCACAATGACCGCAATGCTAGCAACAATGCCCTCTATGCCAGGCACAATGCCCTCAATGTCTCATATACAAACTAATTACAATTCCCCATGACACTCACAATGCCGTCAGTGCCTACATGACAGTCACAGTGCCCCATGCCAGGTTTTTTGTCCTCATGACAGTCATATTTCTCTCAATGCCTCCTATGCCAGCCACAATGCCCCCTTAGCAATTAGCAATACAACCATGACAACCACAATGCCTCATAACCAAAATGCCCTCATGACAACTACAATGCCCTCATTGTCCACTTTACCAGTCATAAAGCCCAAATAAAAACCACGTTGCCTCCAAAATAGTCACAATGACCTCATGACAGCCACACTGTCTTTAATCCCAGTCACGATGTCACCATGAAAGCCACAATGTCCCCTGACAACCACAATCGGAGAATGCATCATATGCCAGCACAAATGCCTACAATTCCCAAAGGACAACAATGCTCCCTATGCCAGCCACAATGCCCTCCATTGCAGTAAAATTCCCCTTAAAGCAGCCTATGTCTACTTCAATGCCCCCATGATAACTACAAAGCCTCACGTGTCAGAAGCAAAATGCCAACCGCAATACAACCATGACACCCACAATGCCCCTTGACATACTAATTCCCCCATGACAACTATACCGCCTCATAACTTACTTTAGCAGCCACAAATACCCACATCAATTCCACAATGCCTCTATTACAGCCACACTGTCTCTAATCCAAGCCGCAATGTCCCCACGAAAGCCACAATGTCCCCATGACAACCACAATCCCTGAAGTCCTCATATACCAGTCAAAATGCCACAGTGCCAATTTTAAATGTGTCAACAAAAACCACAATGCCCTCAATTCTCCCTATTGCAGCTACAACGCCCTCTAATCCAGCCATAATGCCCACATGAAAGCCAAAAATTTCCATTGGGAAAAGAAAGATGGGGATGCATGTGTATGTTGGAATGTAAATGCAGTGCACCAATGTACAGAAAACTAAGGAATCTACAATGCCCTTAAATATCTATAGCCAATATATGTACTACTAGACATATATACTTATATACCAGGAAGGTATTACCACACCTCTGAAAGTCCAGAGCTATAAAGTAGCCTGATAATTATCAGTAATTAATAATAATATTAATTACCAGTCCTCTGATTCCTCTATTACCATTGACTGGAGGATTCCATATCTTGCGTCTCTTCACTTCCAAATAGATACCTAGAAATGAAAAAGAAAAAAAGGTGTGATAATACGTTCCTGGTATATGCTATAGATGTATTGGATCAGTAAAGAAATGTTAGTGTGCCTAGTTTCTAATAAACCCCCAAAAAAAATTCTAGGAGCACTTAAACCCTTTCTGGGATACATTCTGAGGAGCAAAGCTAGAGATTCCACCTCAAGCCTTTCTATCCAAGAGAATACACAGACCACTCCATCTTGACTAGAAGCCACAAGTAGAATATAATTGACTCTGATCACAACCCCAAAATTAGTCACCAATCACATTAAAGATCAGATGTCTAGAAGAAATAGCACTCTCCTCCACATCTGTATAAAACAGAAAACCATTCCACAATCTATTCAGTGGACCATTTACAACTCATTTATAACATGGTCCTAAATATGACCTAGAGAGTACACATTAAAGCGAATATGATCCATCAGTAAAAATATCACACATTCAATAAAGACTTCACATGCGCCATGTTATGACACACAGTGATATCACTAGTAGTGAAAATAGCTGGACAATGACTTGTAACTTTTGGCCAAATGACTAGAGAGGCAAAGAAAAGGAGACACATCAACTATACTGTGCCACTCATAGCAAAAAAATGAAACCATGCCCACACAAATACTACAAAAATGAACAATATTTCAGGATAGACTTTCATGAACACAGCTGATAACCAGAAAGATTGTGTAACATAATGAGAAACAAAATATACTGGCTTGGCAATGACATTGTCATTTTTACATGTAGGAACACCTTAACCAAACCACATCTGACCAGGGAAATCCAACTCAAAATAATTTTATTCTCAAAACTGCATGAATTATTTCTATTACACCTACTTTACTTAATGATAATGCTTTCTATAGGAATTTTAACACTAAAAACATACTTTTACTCAAATGTTTAAGTAACTGTTTCTCACTTAACTTGTGCCTCCTGGAACAAAAACCTTTTGAGTAAAATCTATTTTCCTTCTTTGCTCTCCTAAATTAACAAGTTTTGACACAATGCTTCAATGACAGCCAAAATGCCCCTATGACAGCTACATTGCCCCTTATCACAGCCAATATGCCCCCATGACATCCACAATACCTAAATGGCTCCAATGCCAGCCACAATACCCCAAAAAGACATAATGCTCTTCAGGCCAGCCACAATGCCCACATAACACCCACCATGTACCTTATCCCATCGCCAATGCCCCCATGCCAGCAAGTTCTTATAAGAGCCACTATGCCTTATGCCAGCCACATTGCCTCCTTTTAAGTTACCATACCCCCACGACTGCCACAATGATCCTATGATACAAATGTCCGTCATCTCCACCAAAATTTTGCAATGACTGCCACTATGCTGACAAAGGCCCTTTTACTAGCCACAATGCCCTCACGACATCCTTCAACATCCATAATCCCAGCCACAAAGCCCCATGATCCCACCAATGCCACAATGACAGCCAAACTGTCTCTTATCCCAGCAACAATTCCACCACGAAGACCACAATGTTCCCAATACAACCATAATCCCTAAATTCTTCATATGCCAGACACAATGCCTTCAATTTTAACTTCAATTCCTTGATAACCACCACAATGCCCTCATTGCTCTCTATGCTAGCCACAATGCCCCATTATAGGCCACTATGTCCTCCATGTTCTGAATTCCTCCTTTGTGAACAGCAATACAGCCATGAAAAACACAATGCATCCAATTCCAGGTACAATGCCCTGCAATCCAAATTTACTAACCACAATGCGACCATGACAGCCACAATACAATTTTTGCCAGTAACAATGCCCTCGATGCCCATATGCCAGCAAGAAAGCCCATGTGCCCCTCAAAATGCCTGCATGTCAGCTTCAATAATTAAAGGATACCCGATATATACATTATGCCAGCCACAATGCCCCAATGACAAACGCAAACCTTTAATTCCCCTATTGAAGTCACAATGCCCCAAGACAGCTAAAAAGCTCTGAATTACCCATTTGCCAGCCGCAAAACCCTCCATGCCAGCCACAATACCCTCACTTCCACCTTTGCCAAGCACAATGGCTCCATGCCAGCCACAAAGTTCCAATGCCAGCCACAAAGCTGCCATGCCAGCCACAATGTTTCCATCACACCTGCTATGGCCATTATCCCAGCAAGAATGCCAAGGCTGCCATGACAGCCACAATGATGTCAATGGCCACTATGCCAGCTACAATGTCCCCATGCCAGCCACAATGTACTTTATCCTAGCAGCAATGCCGCCTACAACCATTATCCCAGCCACAATGCCCGCCAATGTCCTTAATGCAAGCCACAGTGCCCTCAATGCCCATATACAAACTACAATGCGCCCATGTCAGCCAAACACTCTTTTTTCCCAGCATCATTACCACTATGAAAATCACATTGTTCCCATTACAAACACAATCCCCTAATGCCTTATATGACAGACACAATTATTTTAATGCCAATTTAAATTCCTCGATCAGAACCACATTGCCCTCATTGCTTTCTATGTCAGCCACAATGCCCCCATGTAAGTCACTATGCACTTCATACCAGTCACAATGTCCTGAATGCCTCCTTTGCGAGCCACAATTCTGGCATAACAACTACAAACACTCCAAGACAGCCATAATACCTCTTATGCCAGCACTTTCATCTTCGCCAACAACCACATGAGAGACACAAATTTCCATGCCAGCCACAGTGACACCTGCCAGCCACAATGCCCTCATGTCATCCGCCATGTCCCTTATTATCTGCCAGCCCCAGTAAAATGCCCCTGTTAACCAGTGTTCTCCATGCCAGCCACATTGCCAACCAATTACAAAGCCCCATGACAGCCACAAAAGCCCATGACAATCATAATGCCACCAACAAATCACCAATAACCCATATCCAAGCCAAAATATCCCCATGACAGCTACAATGTCCGCAGTGTCTCTATTCCCACCCACAATGCCCTCAAAACCCATTATGCCAGCCGCAATGCCCTCAATCCCCTAAGCCCACCACCATACAACCATGACAACCACAATGGCCTCAATACCCCTATGACAACTACAATGCCCCATGACAATGTTAGCATAACATTCCCAATATCCCTTATCTTCGCCAAAATGCCCCCATGACACCCACAATGTCCCTTATCTCAGTCACTGTCTTTATTACAGCCACAGTGACCTCCATGCCATCCACAGTGCTCTCCATTCCTTTTTCTGCCAACCACAATGGGATTATGCCAGTTACAATGTCCTTCATGTCAGCCACAATGCACTCAATGCCCCCTTTCCAAAAAGAAAGCCTCCATACCAGCCACAATGCCGACATGACAACAGCTATATCCCTTTTCCCAGTCACAATTTCCCCATGCCAGCCAGAATGTACTTTATCCCAGGAACAATGCCGACAATGCCCCTTATGCCAACCACAATGCCCCAATGAACAATACAATTTGCTTAGTGTTTATCACAAACATTTCCTCCATGCCAGCCACAATGCCCTGAATGACCCATATGCCTACAACAATGTCCCTATGACATCCACAAAGTTCCACGCAAGCTACAAAGCCAACAATGTGCTTTATCTATGTAGCAATGCTATGAATGGCCCTTATGCCAGCCTCAATGCCCCAATGACAACCACAAACTTTTAAAGCCCATATGCCAACAATATTGCCTTCATGACTGTCAAAATGTCCTCATGTCCACTTTTGCGAGACAGAATGCAATCCATGCCAGCCACAGTGACCTCACTTCCCCCTGTGCTAACCACCTTGACTCAATGACAACCACATACATTCAATGCCACTATGACAGCCAAAAAGCTCTCAGTTGCCTCACACAAATCCCTCCATGCAAGTCACAAAGGGGGCTTTGCCTGTCACAAAGGGGGCTTTGCCTATTACAAAGCCCCCATGCCAGCATGATGGCACATTCTAGCCACAATGACACTAAGAAATCAACAATGTTCCTTTTCCCAATCAAAGTGCCCCCTGGACAGCTACAATGTCCACAATGCCACTTATACCAGTCAAAATGCCCCCATGATAACTATAATGTCCCTTATACCAGACACAATGGCTTATGACAACCACAATGCCATCTATGACTCTTATGCCAGCCACAATGCCCCCATTACAACCACAATGACCCCAATGCTAACCTCAATGCCAGCCGCAATGCACTCAATGTCTCATATACAAAACAATAACAATGCTCCATGACACACACATGACAGCCATTATTCCCCTACAACAGGTAGTATTCGACTATGACAATTACAATCCCTCACTGCCGATTTTACCAGCAACAATGCCCAAATAAACACCTCAATGCTCTCTATGCCAGCAACAATGCATCATGAGAGTCAAACTGCCCTCATGACAGCCACACGGTTTCTAATCTCAGCCACATTTCCACCATAAAAGCCAAAATGTCCCCATAACAACCATAATCAATAAATGCCTAATATTCTAGTCACAATGCCCTTTAAACCAATTACAATTCCTCAATGATAACCACAATGTCCACCATCCCAGCCAGAATGCCTCCCATGGCAGCAGCAATGCCCACATGCCAGCCACAATATCTCCATTATAGCCCAAAAAAAACTCATGACTGCAACGATACCATCTATTCTGATTTTTCATAACGCCCTATCAAAGCCACAATGTCCTCCATGCCAGTCACACTTCTGTCAATGCCCCCTATGCCAATCAAATTCCCCCTTTATCCATTAGCAATACAACCATGACAACCACAATGCCTCTTAGGACAACCATAATGCCCCATGACAGCTACAATGCCTTCATTGACCACTTTACCAGTCACAATGCCAGCAAAAAAAACCACAATGACTCCAAAAAGTCACAATGCCCTCAAGGCAGCTGCCCTGTCTCTAAACCCAGTCACGATTTTTCCATGAAAGCACAATGTCCGCTGACCACCACAATCCCGGAATTTGTCATATGCCAAGAACAATGCCTTCAACGCCAATTACAATTCCGAGAGGACAAACATAATACACTTGATGCTCCCTATAATAGCCACAATGTCCACATGAAAGACACAATGTCCTTCATAGCCGTAAAATTACCCTGAATGCCTCCTATGTTTACCCCAAAGTCTACGTGAGAACCACAGTCCCTCTCATAGCAGCAGAAGGCCAACCTCAATACAACCATGACAACCACTATTTCCCTTGATGGCCTAATTGCCCCCTTGACAACTACAATGCCTCATTGCACACTGTAGTAGCCACAATTCCTCCATGACAGTCATAATGCCCCATGACAGCCACACAATGCCTCATATGCCAGCCAAAATGCCCTCAATGCCAATTATAAATTACTCGAGGACATCCCCAATGCCCCCATTTCTCCCTATGCCGGCCACAATACCATCCATGTCAGCCATAATGTGCCCCTTATGCCAGCCACATTGCCCTCAATGCCCCACTATCCATTTGCAGTACAACGACAACCACACTGCTCCATGACAACCAAAATACCCTCATGACAACTACAATTCCCACTTTGCCAGTCACAAAGCACAAATAAAGCACAAATAAAGCCACAATGCCATCATGACAGCCACATTGTCTCTAAACCCAGTCACGGTGTCCCCATGAAAGCCACAATGTCCCCTGACAACCACAATCCTGGAATGCATCATATACCAGCAACAATGACACCAATGCCAATTAGAATTTCCTGAGAACAACCACAATGCTCCCTATGCCAGCCACAATGTCCCCATGAAGGCCACTATGTCCTTTATATCAGTAAAAATACTCTGTATGTCTCCAATAACCCCATGACAACTGCAAAGCTTTACATGGCAACAGCAATAGGCCAACCGCAAAACAACCATGACAACCACAATGCCCCTTGATGGCCTAGATGCCCCATGAAAGCTACAAAGCCTCATTACCCACTTTAGCAGCCACAATGCCGACATAAATAACTCAATGCTCTCCAGGTCAGCCCTAATGCCCACAATGTCCCTTATCTCAGCCACTATGTCTTTATTACAGCCACAATGAGCTTCATGCCAGCCGCAGTGCTTTCAATTCCTTTTTTGTCCATCCCGAAGGAATTATGCCAGTTACCATGCCCTTCATGTCAGCAAGAATGCCCTCCATGCCCCCTTTCCAAAAAGAAAGCCTCCATACCACCCACAAAGCCCCCATGCAAGCTACAATGCAGACATGACAACAGCTTTATACTTTCTCCCAGTCAAAATTCCCCTATGCCAGCCACAATGTACTTTATACCTGCAGCAACACCGTCCATGTACCTTATGCTCGCCACAATGCCTCTATGTCCACAAGCCTTTACCGCCCCTATGCCGGCCACAAATCCTCAGAATAACCAAAATGCCTCACTTCCTCCTTTGCCAGTTACAATGACCTCCGTGCCAGCTAGAATGCCCTAAATTTTTTCTTTGCCAACCACAATATCCCCAAGACTGCCACAAAGCCCTCATGCCAGGTATAATGACACATTCCAGCCACAATGCCCCCATGCCAGACACAATGCCCAATGACAACCACAAACCTTTAATGACCGTATGACAACTATACTGCATCCATGACTGTCAAATTGTCATCACATCCCCTTTTGCGAGACACAATGCCATTTATACCAGCCACAGTGCGCTCACTTCCCCTTGGAAAACCACAATGACACCATGACAACCACAAAGGCCTCATGTCAGCAATAATACCAGCCACAACAACACCTGCTATGTCTATTATTCAAGCCAAAATGCCACCATGGCAGCCACAATGTACTTTATCTTAGCGACAATGCTGCTAATGCCCCTTATGCTAACCACAAGGATGCAATGACAACCACAAAACCTTCAATGCCCCTAAGACAGCCAAAATGCTGTCATTTGTCTAAAACAAAGCCCTCCATGCCAGCCACAATGTACCCACTTCCTCATAGCCTACCACAATGTCCAAAGGACAGTCACAAAGCTCCATGTCAGCCATGATGGTACATGCCTGCCACAGTGCCCCCATGAAACCCGCTATGTCCCTTTTCCCAGCCAACATACCGCCAATGCCTCTTATGCCATCCACATAACCACTCCAATGCTAGCCACAATTACCCCAATGCTGGCCACAGTGCTTTCCATGCCAGTCACAATGCCCTTATGACACCTGCTATGTCCCTTATCCCAGCCAAAATGCCCCCAATGTTAGCTACAGTATTCACCATGCCAGCTACATGGCCAACCAACCACAAAGCCCCACGACAGCCACTAAAACCCTATGACAGTCACAATGCCACCAAGAAATCACCAATAACCATATCCAAGCCAAAATATCCTTATGACATCTACAATGTCCACAGTATCTCTCGTACCCACAATGCCCTTAAAACACATTATGCCAGCCACATTGCTCGCAATGCCCTAAGCCGACCACAATACATCCATGACAACCACAATAGCCTCAATGCCCCTATGACAACTACAATGCCCCATGACAATGTTCCCATAACATTCACAAAATCCCTCATCTCTGCCAAAATACCCTCATGAAAGCCACAATGTCCCTTATCTCAGCCACTATGTCTTTACTACAGCCACAATGACGTTCATGTCAGCGAGAGTTCTCCATTCCTTTTTTTTGCCAACCACAATGGGATTATGCCAATTACAATGCCCTTCATGTCAGCCACAATGCACTCAATGCCCACTTTCCAAAAATAAAGGCTCCAAACCACCCACAATGCCGACATGACAACAGCAATATCCCTTCTCCCAGTCACAATTCCCCCATGCCAGCCACATTGTATATTATTTTAGGATTAATGCCGCCAATGCCCCTTATGCCGCCCACAATGCCCCAATAAACAACACAATTTGCTTAATGTCTATTATGACTGTCAAAATGCCCCTGTGACTAGAATTTCCTCCATGCCAGCCACAACGCCTGCTACAATGTCCCTATGACATCCACAAAGCTCTATGTAACCCACAATGCAAAAAATTTACCTTTTCTATGCAGCAATGCCCTAAATGGCCATTATGCCAACCTCAATGCCCTAATGAAAACCACAAACCTTTAATGCCTATATGCCAAAAATATTGCCTCCATGCCAGCCACAACGCCCTCACTTCCCATTTGCCAACAACGATGGCTAAATGATAACCACATGCATTTAATGCCCCTATGACAGCCAAAAAGCTCTCAGTTGCCTCACACAAAGCCCTCCATGCCAGTCACAATGGGGGCTTTGCCAATTACAAAGCCCCCTATGAAACCAACAATGTTCCTTTTCGCCGTTAAAATGCCCCCTGGACAGCTACAATGTCCACAATGCCCCTTATCCCAGTCAAAATCCCCCTATGATAACTAGAATGTCCCTTATCCCAGACACTTTGGCTTATGACAACCACAATGCCCTCTATGACTCTTATGCCAGCCACAATGCCCCATTACAACCACAATGACCCCAATGCTAGCTTTAATGCCCTCCGTGCCAGCCACAATGCCCTCAATGTCTCATATACAAAACAATAACAATGCTCCATGACACTCACATGACAGCCATTATTCCCCTACAACAGGTCGTATTCGACAATTACAATCCCCTCACTGTCGATTTTACCAGCAACAATGCCCAAATAAACAACTCAATGCTCTCTATGCCAGCAACTATGCATCCATGAGAGTCAAACTGCTCTCATGACAGCCACTGTTTCTAATCTCAGCCCCATTGCCACCATATGTCCCCATAACAACCATAATCAATAAATGCCCACTATGCTAGTAACAATGCCCTTGAAACCAATTACAATTCCTCAATGATAACCACAATGGCCACCATCCCAGCCAGAATGCCTCCCATGGCAGCAGCAATGCCCACGTGCCAGCCACAATATCTCCATTATAGCCACAAAAAACCCTCATGACTACAACGATACCATTTATTCTGATTTTTCATAATGCCCTATTAAAGCCACAATGTCCTCCATGCCAGTCACACTTCTCTCAATGCCCCCTATGCCAATCAAATTCCCCCTTTATCCATTAGCAATACAACCATGACAACCACAATGCCTCTTAGGACAACCATAATGCCCCATGACAGCTACAATGCCTTCATTTACCACTTTACCAGTCACAATGCCAGCAAAAAAACACAATGACTCCAAAAAAGTCACAATGCCCTCAAGATAGCTGACCTGTCTCTAAACCCAGTCACTATTTTTCCATGAAAGCCACAATGTCCGCTGACAACCACAATCCCGGAATGTGTCATATGCCAAGAACAATGCCTTCAATGCCAATTACAATTCCCAGAGGACAACCATAATACACTTGATGCTCCCTATAATAGCCACAATGTCCACATGAAAGACACAAGGTCCTTCATAGCCGTAAAATTACCCTGAATGCCTCCTATGTCTACCCCAATAATGTGCACATGACAGCAAAACTTTCCTAATGGGAAAGGGGAGATGGTGATGAATGTGTATACTGGAATGTAAATGCAGTGTACCCATGTGTAGAACACAAAGGCATTTAAAATGCCCTTAAATATCTATAGCCAAAATATGTACTACTAGACATATATCCTCATATACCAGGAAGGTATTACCACACCTCTGAAAGTCGAGCTAGAAACTAGCCTGATAATTATCAGTAATTAATAATAATATTAATTACCAGTCCTCTGATTCCTCTATTGCCGCTGACTGGAGGATACCATTTCTTAGTGCTCATCACTTTCAAATAGATACCTAGAAAAGAAAAAGAAAAAAAAGGTGTGATAATACGTTCCTGGTATATGCTATAGATGTATTGGAAACAATAAAGAGATGTTGGTGTGTCTAGTTTCTAAAAAAAAATATATATATATATTTTAAAGGGGCAATTAAACCAATTCTGGGATTCATTCTGAGGAGCCAAACCAGAAATCCCACCTCAAGCCCTCCTATCCAAGATTATGCACATCTCATGCCATCCTGACTACAAGCCATAAGTAGGATATAAAGGTCTCTTATCACAACTCTTAAATTAGTCACCAATCACACCAAAGATGAGCTTCCAATAAGAAATAGCACTCTCCTCCACATCTGTATAAAACAGAAAACCATTCTACAATTTGTTCAGGAGGACCATTTACAACTCATATATGAAATAGGCCTAAACGTGACCTAGAGAGGACACAGTATTCACACACAACAAAAACCTCACATGCGCCAAGTTAAGACACAAAGTGATATTACTAGTAGCGAAAATAGCTAGACATTGACTTACAACTTATGGCCAAATAACTAGAGAGGCAAAGAAAGGTAGACAGATCAACTATAATGTGCCCCTCATAGCCAAAAAAAACCATTGTCCACACAAACCCTAAATTAAAAAGTCATGACAGCCACAATTTTCCAATGACAGCCAAAACGCACCTATGACAGCTACATTATCCCATCACATCTAAATGGCTCCAATGACAGCCACATAGTCCTCAGTCCCAGCCACAGTTCCCCCTCATGACAACCACAAAGTCATTAATGCCCCCTATGCAAATCACAATACCTTCAATGCCTGCTAAGCCAACCAAAATTCCCACATGACAACCGTAGTGCCCGCCATAATACCTAAGAAAAAAAACTACAATGCTTTTCAGGCCAGCCACAATGCCCTCACAACACCCACAATGTACCTTATTCCATCTACAATGCTGCCATGCCAGCCACAAGGTTATTAGAATAGCCACATTATACCCCATGTTATTTACATGGTCTCCTAAGTCACTAAACCTCCATGATAGCCACATTAATCCCATGACACATGCAATCTATGTTATCTCCTCCAAAATGCCGTATTGGCAGCCACCATGCTGTCAGTGGCCACCATGCCAGACACAAAGGCCCCGTGCCAGCCACGGTGTACTTTATCCCAGCAGCAATGTCGGTGATACACCTTATCCAAGCTACATTGACCACCAAAATGTCCTTTATGCAACACACAATGGCCTCAGTATCTATATGCAAACTACAATTACCCACATGACAGCCACAAAGCTCCCATGTAAGCCACAATGCACCCATGACAATGGCATTGCCCTCAATGCCACCAAGGCATTTACAATGCCCAATGCTAGCAATAATGCTCCTGTAACAGTGACTATGCCCTCATGAAACCCACAATGTAATTTATAAGGCGCACAATACCACTATGACAGATGAAATACCCTCCTTGACAGCCACAAAGCCGCCAGAAAATCAAAAATCATGCGACCACAATGTACTTTATCCATGCAACAATGCCGTCAATGCTCCTTATGCCAGCCCTAACACCAAATTGGAAACCACAAAATGTCAATGCTCCTTTGCGAGCCACTATGCCTTTATTAAAGCCCAAATAAACTCACTTTCCCCTTTGCTAACCAAGACATGACAGACAGAAATCCCCCATGCCAGCCATAATGACACCTGCAAGCCACAATATCCTCATGAGACTCGCTAAGTCCCTTATCCCTGTCATAATGTCCTCAATGTTAGCCAAAACATCCTCCATGCCAGCCACAATGCCAACCAACCACAAAGCCCCCATGACAGCCACAATACCAGGTGACAGCCATAATGCTTCTATGAAATCAACAATATCCCATATGGCAGCTAAAATGTCCCCATGACAGTTACAAAGTCCAGTGTCCGTTATTCATTTCGCAATGCCCCTTATCCAAACCACATTGCTCTAAATACCGCCTAAGCCAACTGCAATATTATCATAACAGCCACAATGGATTTAATGGCCCTATGACAACTACAATGCCCCATGACCGTCAAAAAAGTAATCATGCCATTATTTCAGCCAAATGCCACCATAACAACCAAAATGCCATCAACTGCCATTATGCTAGCAGCCACAATACCATTACGCGAGCCATAATGTACTTTAGCGCAGCCACAGTGCTGCCAATGCCTCAATGCCAGCCCCAATGCTCCCATGATCACTAAATTGTCCTCCATGCCAGCCACAGTGCTCTAAATGCCAGCTAAATTGCCCCCATGAAACAAACAATGTCCCTTTTCCCAATCAAAATGCAGCCATGACGTCTGTAATGTCCCTTATCCCAGCCACTATGCTCCATGATAACCTAATGCCAGCCACATTGCCATCAATGCTCCCTAAGCCAACATCAATAGAACCATGACAACTAAAAAGCCCAATGACAACCACAATGCGCTCATTGTCCACTTTAATAAACGCAATGCTTACCTAAAATCCACAATGCCTCCATGACACTGTCACAATGCCCCCATGACAGCCACTATCCCCAAATTACTCATATGCGAACCACAATGCCCTCAGTGCCATTTACAAATTTATCGAACAACCAGAAAGCCCTCAATTATATCTATGCCAGCATCAATGCCACCACAAATGCCACATTGCACTCCATATCAGCCACAATGGCCTGATTGCCTTTTTTGCATACCTCAATGCCCCATGACAACTACAAAGTTCCTATGACAACCACAATTCCTCCCACGGCAGCAGCAATGCCCACGTGCCGGCCACAATGCTCCTTTAAGAGGCATTATGCCCACATGACCGCCACACTGTCCCTGAGCCCAGCCACAATATCTCTATTACAGCCACAATGCTCTCAATTCCCCTTTTGCCAACAAAAATGCAGAAATGACACAATGCACTCCATGCAAGTCAAAATGCAATTAATGACCCTATTCCAACTGGATTGCACCTATTCTACGCACAATGCCCCTAATGCAGGCCACAACGCTCACATGACACCCGCAATATGTCTTATCCAAATATCCCAATGCCAGCCACAATGGCTCAAATTCAAGCAACAATACCCCCATAACGTCTCTTAGGACTGCCAAAAAGCCCCCATGACAGCTACATAATCTATTTTATCCCAGACACAATGCCCCATGACGACCATAATGCCCACAAGGACTCTTATGACCGTCATAAAACCCCCATGACAACCACAATGACCGCAATGCTAGCAACAATGCCCTCTATGCCAGGCACAATGCCCTCAATGTCTCATATACAAACTAATTACAATTCCCCATGACACTCACAATGCCGTCAGTGCCTACATGACAGTCACAGTGCCCCATGCCAGGTTTTTTGTCCTCATGACAGTCATATTTCTCTCAATGCCTCCTATGCCAGCCACAATGCCCCCTTAGCAATTAGCAATACAACCATGACAACCACAATGCCTCATAACCAAAATGCCCTCATGACAACTACAATGCCCTCATTGTCCACTTTACCAGTCATAAAGCCCAAATAAAAACCACGTTGCCTCCAAAATAGTCACAATGACCTCATGACAGCCACACTGTCTTTAATCCCAGTCACGATGTCACCATGAAAGCCACAATGTCCCCTGACAACCACAATCGGAGAATGCATCATATGCCAGCACAAATGCCTACAATTCCCAAAGGACAACAATGCTCCCTATGCCAGCCACAATGCCCTCCATTGCAGTAAAATTCCCCTTAAAGCAGCCTATGTCTACTTCAATGCCCCCATGATAACTACAAAGCCTCACGTGTCAGAAGCAAAATGCCAACCGCAATACAACCATGACACCCACAATGCCCCTTGACATACTAATTCCCCCATGACAACTATACCGCCTCATAACTTACTTTAGCAGCCACAAATACCCACATCAATTCCACAATGCCTCTATTACAGCCACACTGTCTCTAATCCAAGCCGCAATGTCCCCACGAAAGCCACAATGTCCCCATGACAACCACAATCCCTGAAGTCCTCATATACCAGTCAAAATGCCACAGTGCCAATTTTAAATGTGTCAACAAAAACCACAATGCCCTCAATTCTCCCTATTGCAGCTACAACGCCCTCTATGCCAGCCATAATGCCCACATGAAAGCCAAAAATTTCCATTGGGAAAAGAAAGATGGGGATGCATGTGTATGTTGGAATGTAAATGCAGTGCACCAATGTACAGAAAACTAAGGAATCTACAATGCCCTTAAATATCTATAGCCAATATATGTACTACTAGACATATATACTTATATACCAGGAAGGTATTACCACACCTCTGAAAGTCCAGAGCTATAAAGTAGCCTGATAATTATCAGTAATTAATAATAATATTAATTACCAGTCCTCTGATTCCTCTATTACCATTGACTGGAGGATTCCATATCTTGCGTCTCTTCACTTCCAAATAGATACCTAGAAATGAAAAAGAAAAAAAGGTGTGATAATACGTTCCTGGTATATGCTATAGATGTATTGGATCAGTAAAGAAATGTTAGTGTGCCTAGTTTCTAATAAACCCCCCAAAAAATTCTAGGAGCACTTAAACCCTTTCTGGGATACATTCTGAGGAGCAAAGCTAGAGAATCCACCTCAAGCCTTTCTATCCAAGAGAATACACAGACCACTCCATCTTGACTAGAAGCCACAAGTAGAATATAATTGACTCTGATCACAACCCCAAAATTAGTCACCAATCACATTAAAGATCAGATGTCTAGAAGAAATAGCACTCTCCTCCACATCTGTATAAAACAGAAAACCATTCCACAATCTATTCAGTGGACCATTTACAACTCATTTATAACATGGTCCTAAATATGACCTAGAGAGTACACATTAAAGCGAATATGATCCATCAGTAAAAATATCACACATTCAATAAAGACTTCACATGCGCCATGTTATGACACACAGTGATATCACTAGTAGTGAAAATAGCTGGACAATGACTTGTAACTTTTGGCCAAATGACTAGAGAGGCAAAGAAAAGGAGACACATCAACTATACTGCGCCACTCATAGCAAAAAAATGAAACCATGCCCACACAAATACTACAAAAATGAACAATATTTCAGGATAGACTTTCATGAACACAGCTGATAACCAGAAAGATTGTGTAACATAATGAGAAACAAAATATACTGGCTTGGCAATGACATTGTCATTTTTACATGTAGGAACACCTTAACCAAACCACATCTGACCAGGGAAATCCAACTCAAAATAATTTTATTCTCAAAACTGCATGAATTATTTCTATTACACCTACTTTACTTAATGATAATGCTTTCTATAGGAATTTTAACACTAAAAACATACTTTTACTCAAATGTTTAAGTAACTGTTTCTCACTTAACTTGTGCCTCCTGGAACAAAAACCTTTTGAGTAAAATCTATTTTCCTTCTTTGCTCTCCTAAATTAACAAGTTTTGACACAATGCTTCAATGACAGCCAAAATGCCCCTATGACAGCTACATTGCCCCTTATCACAGCCAATATGCCCCCATGACATCCACAATACCTAAATGGCTCCAATGCCAGCCACAATACCCCAAAAAGACATAATGCTCTTCAGGCCAGCCACAATGCCCACATAACACCCACCATGTACCTTATCCCATCGCCAATGCCCCCATGCCAGCAAGTTCTTATAAGAGCCACTATGCCTTATGCCAGCCACATTGCCTCCTTTTAAGTTACCATACCCCCACGACTGCCACAATGATCCTATGATACAAATGTCCGTCATCTCCACCAAAATTTTGCAATGACTGCCACTATGCTGACAAAGGCCCTTTTACTAGCCACAATGCCCTCACGACATCCTTCAACATCCATAATCCCAGCCACAAAGCCCCATGATCCCACCAATGCCACAATGACAGCCAAACTGTCTCTTATCCCAGCAACAATTCCACCACGAAGACCACAATGTTCCCAATACAACCATAATCCCTAAATTCTTCATATGCCAGACACAATGCCTTCAATTTTAACTTCAATTCCTTGATAACCACCACAATGCCCTCATTGCTCTCTATGCTAGCCACAATGCCCCATTATAGGCCACTATGTCCTCCATGTTCTGAATTCCTCCTTTGTGAACAGCAATACAGCCATGAAAAACACAATGCATCCAATTCCAGGTACAATGCCCTGCAATCCAAATTTACTAACCACAATGCGACCATGACAGCCACAATACAATTTTTGCCAGTAACAATGCCCTCGATGCCCATATGCCAGCAAGAAAGCCCATGTGCCCCTCAAAATGCCTGCATGTCAGCTTCAATAATTAAAGGATACCCGATATATACATTATGCCAGCCACAATGCCCCAATGACAAACGCAAACCTTTAATTCCCCTATTGAAGTCACAATGCCCCAAGACAGCTAAAAAGCTCTGAATTACCCATTTGCCAGCCGCAAAACCCTCCATGCCAGCCACAATACCCTCACTTCCACCTTTGCCAAGCACAATGGCTCCATGCCAGCCACAAAGTTCCAATGCCAGCCACAAAGCTGCCATGCCAGCCACAATGTTTCCATCACACCTGCTATGGCCATTATCCCAGCAAGAATGCCAAGGCTGCCATGACAGCCACAATGATGTCAATGGCCACTATGCCAGCTACAATGTCCCCATGCCAGCCACAATGTACTTTATCCTAGCAGCAATGCCGCCTACAACCATTATCCCAGCCACAATGCCCGCCAATGTCCTTAATGCAAGCCACAGTGCCCTCAATGCCCATATACAAACTACAATGCGCCCATGTCAGCCAAACTCTCTTTTTTCCCAGCATCATTACCACTATGAAAATCACATTGTTCCCATTACAAACACAATCCCCTAATGCCTTATATGACAGACACAATTATTTTAATGCCAATTAAATTCCTCGATCAGAACCACATTGCCCTCATTGCTTTCTATGTCAGCCACAATGCCCCCATGTAAGTCACTATGCACTTCATACCAGTCACAATGTCCTGAATGCCTCCTTTGCGAGCCACAATTCTGGCATAACAACTACAAACACTCCAAGACAGCCATAATACCTCTTATGCCAGCACTTTCATCTTCGCCAACAACCACATGAGAGACACAAATTTCCATGCCAGCCACAGTGACACCTGCCAGCCACAATGCCCTCATGTCATCCGCCATGTCCCTTATTATCTGCCAGCCCCAGTAAAATGCCCCTGTTAACCAGTGTTCTCCATGCCAGCCACATTGCCAACCAATTACAAAGCCCCATGACAGCCACAAAAGCCCATGACAATCATAATGCCACCAACAAATCACCAATAACCCATATCCAAGCCAAAATATCCCCATGACAGCTACAATGTCCGCAGTGTCTCTATTCCCACCCACAATGCCCTCAAAACCCATTATGCCAGCCGCAATGCCCTCAATCCCCTAAGCCCACCACCATACAACCATGACAACCACAATGGCCTCAATACCCCTATGACAACTACAATGCCCCATGACAATGTTAGCATAACATTCCCAATATCCCTTATCTTCGCCAAAATGCCCCCATGACACCCACAATGTCCCTTATCTCAGTCACTGTCTTTATTACAGCCACAGTGACCTCCATGCCAGCCACAGTGCTCTCCATTCCTTTTTCTGCCAACCACAATGGGATTATGCCAGTTACAATGTCCTTCATGTCAGCCACAATGCACTCAATGCCCCCTTTCCAAAAAGAAAGCCTCCATACCAGCCACAATGCCGACATGACAACAGCTATATCCCTTTTCCCAGTCACAATTTCCCCATGCCAGCCAGAATGTACTTTATCCCAGGAACAATGCCGACAATGCCCCTTATGCCAACCACAATGCCCCAATGAACAATACAATTTGCTTAGTGTTTATCACAAACATTTCCTCCATGCCAGCCACAATGCCCTGAATGACCCATATGCCTACAACAATGTCCCTATGACATCCACAAAGTTCCACGCAAGCTACAAAGCCAACAATGTGCTTTATCTATGTAGCAATGCTATGAATGGCCCTTATGCCAGCCTCAATGCCCCAATGACAACCACAAACTTTTAAAGCCCATATGCCAACAATATTGCCTTCATGACTGTCAAAATGTCCTCATGTCCACTTTTGCGAGACAGAATGCAATCCATGCCAGCCACAGTGACCTCACTTCCCCCTGTGCTAACCACCTTGACTCAATGACAACCACATACATTCAATGCCACTATGACAGCCAAAAAGCTCTCAGTTGCCTCACACAAAGCCCTCCATGCAAGTCACAAAGGGGGCTTTTCCTGTCACAAAGGGGGCTTTGCCTATTACAAAGCCCCCATGCCAGCATGATGGCACATTCTAGCCACAATGACACTAAGAAATCAACAATGTTCCTTTTCCCAATCAAAGTGCCCCCTGGACAGCTACAATGTCCACAATGCCACTTATACCAGTCAAAATGCCCCCATGATAACTATAATGTCCCTTATACCAGACACAATGGCTTATGACAACCACAATGCCATCTATGACTCTTATGCCAGCCACAATGCCCCCATTACAACCACAATGACCCCAATGCTAACCTCAATGCCAGCCGCAATGCACTCAATGTCTCATATACAAAACAATAACAATGCTCCATGACACACACATGACAGCCATTATTCCCCTACAACAGGTAGTATTCGACTATGACAATTACAATCCCTCACTGCCGATTTTACCAGCAACAATGCCCAAATAAACACCTCAATGCTCTCTATGCCAGCAACAATGCATCATGAGAGTCAAACTGCCCTCATGACAGCCACACGGTTTCTAATCTCAGCCACATTTCCACCATAAAAGCCAAAATGTCCCCATAACAACCATAATCAATAAATGCCTAATATTCTAGTCACAATGCCCTTGAAACCAATTACAATTCCTCAATGATAACCACAATGTCCACCATCCCAGCCAGAATGCCTCCCATGGCAGCAGCAATGCCCACATGCCAGCCACAATATCTCCATTATAGCCCAAAAAAAACTCATGACTGCAACGATACCATCTATTCTGATTTTTCATAACGCCCTATCAAAGCCACAATGTCCTCCATGCCAGTCACACTTCTGTCAATGCCCCCTATGCCAATCAAATTCCCCCTTTATCCATTAGCAATACAACCATGACAACCACAATGCCTCTTAGGACAACCATAATGCCCCATGACAGCTACAATGCCTTCATTGACCACTTTACCAGTCACAATGCCAGCAAAAAAAACCACAATGACTCCAAAAAGTCACAATGCCCTCAAGGCAGCTGCCCTGTCTCTAAACCCAGTCACGATTTTTCCATGAAAGCACAATGTCCGCTGACCACCACAATCCCGGAATTTGTCATATGCCAAGAACAATGCCTTCAACGCCAATTACAATTCCGAGAGGACAAACATAATACACTTGATGCTCCCTATAATAGCCACAATGTCCACATGAAAGACACAATGTCCTTCATAGCCGTAAAATTACCCTGAATGCCTCCTATGTTTACCCCAAAGTCTACGTGAGAACCACAGTCCCTCTCATAGCAGCAGAAGGCCAACCTCAATACAACCATGACAACCACTATTTCCCTTGATGGCCTAATTGCCCCCTTGACAACTACAATGCCTCATTGCACACTGTAGTAGCCACAATTCCTCCATGACAGTCATAATGCCCCATGACAGCCACACAATGCCTCATATGCCAGCCAAAATGCCCTCAATGCCAATTATAAATTACTTGAGGACATCCCCAATGCCCCCATTTCTCCCTATGCCGGCCACAATACCATCCATGTCAGCCATAATGTGCCCCTTATGCCAGCCACATTGCCCTCAATGCCCCACTATCCATTTGCAGTACAACGACAACCACACTGCTCCATGACAACCAAAATACCCTCATGACAACTACAATTCCCACTTTGCCAGTCACAAAGCACAAATAAAGCACAAATAAAGCCACAATGCCATCATGACAGCCACATTGTCTCTAAACCCAGTCACGGTGTCCCCATGAAAGCCACAATGTCCCCTGACAACCACAATCCTGGAATGCATCATATACCAGCAACAATGACACCAATGCCAATTAGAATTTCCTGAGAACAACCACAATGCTCCCTATGCCAGCCACAATGTCCCCATGAAGGCCACTATGTCCTTTATATCAGTAAAAATACTCTGTATGTCTCCAATAACCCCATGACAACTGCAAAGCTTTACATGGCAACAGCAATAGGCCAACCGCAAAACAACCATGACAACCACAATGCCCCTTGATGGCCTAGATGCCCCATGAAAGCTACAAAGCCTCATTACCCACTTTAGCAGCCACAATGCCGACATAAATAACTCAATGCTCTCCAGGTCAGCCCTAATGCCCACAATGTCCCTTATCTCAGCCACTATGTCTTTATTACAGCCACAATGAGCTTCATGCCAGCCGCAGTGCTTTCAATTCCTTTTTTGTCCATCCCGAAGGAATTATGCCAGTTACCATGCCCTTCATGTCAGCAAGAATGCCCTCCATGCCCCCTTTCCAAAAAGAAAGCCTCCATACCACCCACAAAGCCCCCATGCAAGCTACAATGCAGACATGACAACATCTTTATACTTTCTCCCAGTCAAAATTCCCCTATGCCAGCCACAATGTACTTTATACCTGCAGCAACACCGTCCATGTACCTTATGCTCGCCACAATGCCTCTATGTCCACAAGCCTTTACCGCCCCTATGCCGGCCACAAATCCTCAGAATAACCAAAATGCCTCACTTCCTCCTTTGCCAGTTACAATGACCTCCGTGCCAGCTAGAATGCCCTAAATTTTTTCTTTGCCAACCACAATATCCCCAAGACTGCCACAAAGCCCTCATGCCAGGTATAATGACACATTCCAGCCACAATGCCCCCATGCCAGACACAATGCCCAATGACAACCACAAACCTTTAATGACCGTATGACAACTATACTGCATCCATGACTGCCAAATTGTCATCACATCCCCTTTTGCGAGACACAATGCCATTTATACCAGCCACAGTGCGCTCACTTCCCCTTGGAAAACCACAATGACACCATGACAACCACAAAGGCCTCATGTCAGCAATAATACCAGCCACAACAACACCTGCTATGTCTATTATTCAAGCCAAAATGCCACCATGGCAGCCACAATGTACTTTATCCTAGCGACAATGCTGCTAATGCCCCTTATGCTAACCACAAGGATGCAATGACAACCACAAAACCTTCAATGCCCCTAAGACAGCCAAAATGCTGTCATTTGTCTAAAACAAAGCCCTCCATGCCAGCCACAATGTACCCACTTCCTCATAGCCTACCACAATGTCCAAAGGACAGTCACAAAGCTCCATGTCAGCCATGATGGTACATGCCTGCCACAGTGCCCCCATGAAACCCGCTATGTCCCTTTTCCCAGCCAACATACCGCCAATGCCTCTTATGCCATCCACATAACCACTCCAATGCTAGCCACAATTACCCCAATGCTGGCCACAGTGCTTTCCATGCCAGTCACAATGCCCTTATGACACCTGCTATGTCCCTTATCCCAGCCAAAATGCCCCCAATGTTAGCAACAGTATTCACCATGCCAGCTACATGGCCAACCAACCACAAAGCCCCACGACAGCCACTAAAACCCTATGACAGTCACAATGCCACCAAGAAATCACCAATAACCATATCCAAGCCAAAATATCCTTATGACATCTACAATGTCCACAGTATCTCTCGTACCCACAATGCCCTTAAAACACATTATGCCAGCCACATTGCTCGCAATGCCCTAAGCCGACCACAATACATCCATGACAACCACAATAGCCTCAATGCCCCTATGACAACTACAATGCCCCATGACAATGTTCCCATAACATTCACAAAATCCCTCATCTCTGCCAAAATACCCTCATGAAAGCCACAATGTCCCTTATCTCAGCCACTATGTCTTTACTACAGCCACAATGACGTTCATGTCAGCGAGAGTTCTCCATTCCTTTTTTTTGCCAACCACAATGGGATTATGCCAATTACAATGCCCTTCATGTCAGCCACAATGCACTCAATGCCCACTTTCCAAAAATAAAGGCTCCAAACCACCCACAATGCCGACATGACAACAGCAATATCCCTTCTCCCAGTCACAATTCCCCCATGCCAGCCACATTGTATATTATTTTAGGATTAATGCCGCCAATGCCCCTTATGCCGCCCACAATGCCCCAATAAACAACACAATTTGCTTAATGTCTATTATGACAGTCAAAATGCCCCTGTGACTAGAATTTCCTCCATGCCAGCCACAACGCCTGCTACAATGTCCCTATGACATCCACAAAGCTCTATGTAACCCACAATGCAAAAAATGTACCTTTTCTATGCAGCAATGCCCTAAATGGCCATTATGCCAACCTCAATGCCCTAATGAAAACCACAAACCTTTAATGCCTATATGCCAAAAATATTGCCTCCATGCCAGCCACAACGCCCTCACTTCCCATTTGCCAACAACGATGGCTAAATGATAACCACATGCATTTAATGCCCCTATGACAGCCAAAAAGCTCTCAGTTGCCTCACACAAAGCCCTCCATGCCAGTCACAATGGGGGCTTTGCCAATTACAAAGCCCCCTATGAAACCAACAATGTTCCTTTTCGCCGTTAAAATGCCCCCTGGACAGCTACAATGTCCACAATGCCCCTTATCCCAGTCAAAATCCCCCTATGATAACTAGAATGTCCCTTATCCCAGACACTTTGGCTTATGACAACCACAATGCCCTCTATGACTCTTATGCCAGCCACAATGCCCCATTACAACCACAATGACCCCAATGCTAGCTTTAATGCCCTCCGTGCCAGCCACAATGCCCTCAATGTCTCATATACAAAACAATAACAATGCTCCATGACACTCACATGACAGCCATTATTCCCCTACAACAGGTTGTATTCGACAATTACAATCCCCTCACTGTCGATTTTACCAGCAACAATGCCCAAATAAACAACTCAATGCTCTCTATGCCAGCAACTATGCATCCATGAGAGTCAAACTGCTCTCATGACAGCCACTGTTTCTAATCGCAGCCCCATTGCCACCATATGTCCCCATAACAACCATAATCAATAAATGCCCACTATGCTAGTAACAATGCCCTTGAAACCAATTACAATTCCTCAATGATAACCACAATGGCCACCATCCCAGCCAGAATGCCTCCCATGGCAGCAGCAATGCCCACGTGCCAGCCACAATATCTCCATTATAGCCACAAAAAACCCTCATGACTACAACGATACCATCTATTCTGATTTTTCATAATGCCCTATTAAAGCCACAATGTCCTCCATGCCAGTCACACTTCTCTCAATGCCCCCTATGCCAATCAAATTCCCCCTTTATCCATTAGCAATACAACCATGACAACCACAATGCCTCTTAGGACAACCATAATGCCCCATGACAGCTACAATGCCTTCATTTACCACTTTACCAGTCACAATGCCAGCAAAAAAACACAATGACTCCAAAAAAGTCACAATGCCCTCAAGACAGCTGACCTGTCTCTAAACCCAGTCACTATTTTTCCATGAAAGCCACAATGTCCGCTGACAACCACAATCCCGGAATGTGTCATATGCCAAGAACAATGCCTTCAATGCCAATTACAATTCCCAGAGGACAACCATAATACACTTGATGCTCCCTATAATAGCCACAATGTCCACATGAAAGACACAAGGTCCTTCATAGCCGTAAAATTACCCTGAATGCCTCCTATGTCTACCCCAATAATGTGCACATGACAGCAAAACTTTCCTAATGGGAAAGGGGAGATGGTGATGAATGTGTATACTGGAATGTAAATGCAGTGTACCCATGTGTAGAACACAAAGGCATTTAAAATGCCCTTAAATATCTATAGCCAAAATATGTACTACTAGACATATATCCTCATATACCAGGAAGGTATTACCACACCTCTGAAAGTCGAGCTAGAAACTAGCCTGATAATTATCAGTAATTAATAATAATATTAATTACCAGTCCTCTGATTCCTCTATTGCCGCTGACTGGAGGATACCATTTCTTAGTGCTCATCACTTTCAAATAGATACCTAGAAAAGAAAAAGAAAAAAAAGGTGTGATAATACGTTCCTGGTATATGCTATAGATGTATTGGAAACAATAAAGAGATGTTGGTGTGTCTAGTTTCTAAAAAAAAAATATATATATATATTTTAAAGGGGCAATTAAACCAATTCTGGGATTCATTCTGAGGAGCCAAACCAGAAATCCCACCTCAAGCCCTCCTATCCAAGATTATGCACATCTCATGCCATCCTGACTACAAGCCATAAGTAGGATATAAAGGTCTCTTATCACAACTCTTAAATTAGTCACCAATCACACCAAAGATGAGCTTCCAATAAGAAATAGCACTCTCCTCCACATCTGTATAAAACAGAAAACCATTCTACAATTTGTTCAGGAGGACCATTTACAACTCATATATGAAATAGGCCTAAACGTGACCTAGAGAGGACACAGTATTCACACACAACAAAAACCTCACATGCGCCAAGTTAAGACACAAAGTGATATTACTAGTAGCGAAAATAGCTAGACATTGACTTACAACTTATGGCCAAATAACTAGAGAGGCAAAGAAAGGTAGACAGATCAACTATAATGTGCCCCTCATAGCCAAAAAAAACCATTGTCCACACAAACCCTAAATTAAAAAGTCATGACAGCCACAATTTTCCAATGACAGCCAAAACGCACCTATGACAGCTACATTATCCCATCACATCTAAATGGCTCCAATGACAGCCACATAGTCCTCAGTCCCAGCCACAGTTCCCCCTCATGACAACCACAAAGTCATTAATGCCCCCTATGCAAATCACAATACCTTCAATGCCTGCTAAGCCAACCAAAATTCCCACATGACAACCGTAGTGCCCGCCATAATACCTAAGAAAAAAAACCACAATGCTTTTCAGGCCAGCCACAATGCCCTCACAACACCCACAATGTACCTTATTCCATCTACAATGCTGCCATGCCAGCCACAAGGTTATTAGAATAGCCACATTATACCCCATGTTATTTACATGGTCTCCTAAGTCACTAAACCTCCATGATAGCCACATTAATCCCATGACACATGCAATCTATGTTATCTCCTCCAAAATGCCGTATTGGCAGCCACCATGCTGTCAGTGGACACCATGCCAGACACAAAGGCCCCGTGCCAGCCACGGTGTACTTTATCCCAGCAGCAATGTCGGTGATACACCTTATCCAAGCTACATTGACCACCAAAATGTCCTTTATGCAACACACAATGGCCTCAGTATCTATATGCAAACTACAATTACCCACATGACAGCCACAAAGCTCCTATGTAAGCCACAATGCACCCATGACAATGGCATTGCCCTCAATGCCACCAAGGCATTTACAATGCCCAATGCTAGCAATAATGCTCCTGTAACAGTGACTATGCCCTCATGAAACCCACAATGTAATTTATAAGGCGCACAATACCACTATGACAGATGAAATACCCTCCTTGACAGCCACAAAGCCGCCAGAAAATCAAAAATCATGCGACCACAATGTACTTTATCCATGCAACAATGCCGTCAATGCTCCTTATGCCAGCCCTAACACCAAATTGGAAACCACAAAATGTCAATGCTCCTTTGCGAGCCACTATGCCTTTATTAAAGCCCAAATAAACTCACTTTCCCCTTTGCTAACCAAGACATGACAGACAGAAATCCCCCATGCCAGCCATAATGACACCTGCAAGCCACAATATCCTCATGAGACTCGCTAAGTCCCTTATCCCTGTCATAATGTCCTCAATGTTAGCCAAAACATCCTCCATGCCAGCCACAATGCCAACCAACCACAAAGCCCCCATGACAGCCACAATACCAGGTGACAGCCATAATGCTTCTATGAAATCAACAATATCCCATATGGCAGCTAAAATGTCCCCATGACAGTTACAAAGTCCAGTGTCCGTTATTCATTTCGCAATGCCCCTTATCCAAACCACATTGCTCTAAATACCGCCTAAGCCAACTGCAATATTATCATAACAGCCACAATGGATTTAATGGCCCTATGACAACTACAATGCCCCATGACCGTCAAAAAAGTAATCATGCCATTATTTCAGCCAAATGCCACCATAACAACCAAAATGCCATCAACTGCCATTATGCTAGCAGCCACAATACCATTACGCGAGCCATAATGTACTTTAGCGCAGCCACAGTGCTGCCAATGCCTCAATGCCAGCCCCAATGCTCCCATGATCACTAAATTGTCCTCCATGCCAGCCACAGTGCTCTAAATGCCAGCTAAATTGCCCCCATGAAACAAACAATGTCCCTTTTCCCAATCAAAATGCAGCCATGACGTCTGCAATGTCCCTTATCCCAGCCACTATGCTCCATGATAACCTAATGCTCTCAATGCCAGCCACATTGCCATCAATGCTCCCTAAGCCAACATCAATAGAACCATGACAACTAAAAAGCCCAATGACAACCACAATGCGCTCATTGTCCACTTTAATAAACGCAATGCTTACCTAAAATCCACAATGCCTCCATGACACTGTCACAATGCCCCCATGACAGCCACTATCCCCAAATTACTCATATGCGAACCACAATGCCCTCAGTGCCATTTACAAATTTATCGAACAACCAGAAAGCCCTCAATTATATCTATGCCAGCATCAATGCCACCACAAATGCCACATTGCACTCCATATCAGCCACAATGGCCTGATTGCCTTTTTTGCATACCTCAATGCCCCATGACAACTACAAAGTTCCTATGACAACCACAATTCCTCCTACGGCAGCAGCAATGCCCACGTGCCGGCCACAATGCTCCTTTAAGAGGCATTATGCCCACATGACCGCCACACTGTCCCTGAGCCCAGCCACAATATCTCTATTACAGCCACAATGCTCTCAATTCCCCTTTTGCCAACAAAAATGCAGAAATGACACAATGCACTCCATGCAAGTCAAAATGCAATTAATGACCCTATTCCAACTGGATTGCACCTATTCTACGCACAATGCCCCTAATGCAGGCCACAACGCTCACATGACACCCGCAATATGTCTTATCCAAATATCCCAATGCCAGCCACAATGGCTCAAATTCAAGCAACAATACCCCCATAACGTCTCTTAGGACTGCCAAAAAGCCCCCATGACAGCTACATAATCTATTTTATCCCAGACACAATGCCCCATGACGACCATAATGCCCACAAGGACTCTTATGACCGTCATAAAACCCCCATGACAACCACAATGACCGCAATGCTAGCAACAATGCCCTCTATGCCAGGCACAATGCCCTCAATGTCTCATATACAAACTAATTACAATTCCCCATGACACTCACAATGCCGTCAGTGCCTACATGACAGTCACAGTGCCCCATGCCAGGTTTTTTGTCCTCATGACAGTCATATTTCTCTCAATGCCTCCTATGCCAGCCACAATGCCCCCTTAGCAATTAGCAATACAACCATGACAACCACAATGCCTCATAACCAAAATGCCCTCATGACAACTACAATGCCCTCATTGTCCACTTTACCAGTCATAAAGCCCAAATAAAAACCACGTTGCCTCCAAAATAGTCACAATGACCTCATGACAGCCACACTGTCTTTAATCCCAGTCACGATGTCACCATGAAAGCCACAATGTCCCCTGACAACCACAATCGGAGAATGCATCATATGCCAGCACAAATGCCTACAATTCCCAAAGGACAACAATGCTCCCTATGCCAGCCACAATGCCCTCCATTGCAGTAAAATTCCCCTTAAAGCAGCCTATGTCTACTTCAATGCCCCCATGATAACTACAAAGCCTCACGTGGCAGAAGCAAAATGCCAACCGCAATACAACCATGACACCCACAATGCCCCTTGACATACTAATTGCCCCCATGACAAGTAAACCGCCTCATAACTTACTTTAGCAGCCATAAATACCCACATAAATTCCACAATGCCTCTATTACAGCCACACTGTCTGTAATCCAAGCCGCAATGTCCCCACGAAAGCCAAAATGTCCCCATGAAAACCACAATCCCTGAAGTCCTCATATACCAGTCAAAATGCCTCAGTGCCAATTTTAAATGTGTCAACAAAAACCACAATGCCCTCAATTCTCCCTATTGCAGCTACAACGCCCTCTATGCCAGCCATAATGCCCGCATGAAAGCCAAAAATTTCCATTGGGGAAAGAAAGATGGGGATGCATGTGTATGTTGGAATGTAAATGCAGTGCACCCATGTACAGAAAACTAAGGAATCCACAATGCCCTTAAATATCTATAGCCAATATATGTACTACTAGACATAAATACTTATATACCAGGAAGGTATTACCACACCTCTGAAAGTCCAGAGCTATAAACTAGCCTGATAATTATCAGTAATTAGTAAAAATATTAATTACCAGTCCACTGATTCCTCTATTACCGCTGACTGGAGGATTCCATATCTTGCGTCTCTTCACTTCCAAATAGATACCTAGAAATGAAAATGAAAAAAAGGTGTGATAATACGTTCCTGGTATATGCTATAGATGTATTGGATCAGTAAAGAAATGTTAGTGTGCCTAGTTTCTAATAAACCCCAAACATTTTTCTAGGAGCACTTAAACCCTTTCTGGGATACATTCTGGGGAGCAAAGCTAGAGATTCCACCTCAAGCCTTTCTATCCAAGAGAATACACAGACCACTCCATCTTGACTAGAAGCCACAAGTAGGATATAATTGACTCTGATCACAACCCCAAAATTAGTCACCAATCACATTAAAGATCAGATGTCTAGAAGAAATAGCACTCTCCTGCACATCTGTATAAAACAGAAAACCATTCTACAATCTATTCAGTGGACCATTTACAACTCATTTATAACATGGTCCTAAATGTGACCTAGAGAGTACACATTAAAGCGAATATGATCCATCAGTAAAAATAGCACACATTCAATAAAGACTTCACATGTGCCATGTTATGACACACAGTGATATCACTAGTAGTGAAAATAGCTGGACAATGACTTGTAACTTTTGGCCAAATGACTAGAGAGGCAAAGAAAAGGAGACACATCAACTATTCTGCGCCACTCATAGCAAAAAAATGAAACCATGCCCACACAAATACTACAAAAATTAACCATATTTCAGGATAGACTTTCATGAACACAGCTGATAACCAGAAAGATTGTATAACATAATGAGAAACAAAATATACTGGCTTGGCAATGACATTGTCATTTTTAAATTTAGGAACACCGTAACCAAACCACATCTGACCAGGGAAATCCAACTCAAAATAATTTTATTCTCAAAACTGCATGAATTATTTCTATTACACCTACTTTACTTAATGATAATGCTTTCTATAGGAATTTTAACACAAAAACATACTTTTACTCAAATGTTTAAGTAACTGTTTTTCACTTAACTTGTGCCTCCTGGAAAAAAAACCCTTTGAGTAAAATCTATTTTCCTTCTTTGCTCTCCTAAATTAACAAGTTTTGACACAATGCTTCAATGACAGCCAAAATGCCCCTATGACAGCTACATTGCCCCCTATCACAGCCAATATGCCCACATGACATCCACAATACCTAAATGGCTCCAATGCCAGCCACAATACCCCAGAAAGACATAATGCTCTTCAGGCCAGCCACAATGCCCACATAACACCCACCATGTACCTTATCCCATCGCCAATGACCCCATGCCAGCAAGTTCTTATAAGAGCCACTATGCCTTATGCCAGCTACATTGCCTCCTTTTAAGTTACCATACCCCCACGACTGCCACAATGATCCTATGACACATATAATGTCCGTCATCTCCACCAAAATTTTCCATCGCACCTGCTATGACCATTATCCCAGCAAGAATGCCAAGGCTGCCATGACAGCCACAATAATGTCAATGGCCACTATGCCAGCTACAATGTCCCCATGCCAGCCACAATGTACTTTATCTTTGCAGCCATGCCGCCTACAACCATTATCCCAGCCACAATGCTCGCCAATGTCCTTAATGCAAGCCACAGTGCCCTCAATGCCCACATACAAACTACAATGCGCCCATGTCAGCCAAACTGTTTTATCCCAGCATCATTACCACTATGAAAACCACATTGTTCCCATTACAAACACAATCCCCTAATGCCTTATATGACAGACACAATGATTTTAATGCCAATTTAAATTCCTCGATCAGAACCACATTGCCCTCATTGCTTTCTATGTCAGCCACAATGCCCCCATGTAAGTCACTATGCACTTCATACCAGTCACAATGTCCTGAATGCCTCCTTTGCGAGCCACAATTCTGGCATAACAACTACAAAACACTCCAAGACAGCCATAATACCTCTTATGCCAGCACTTTCATCTTCGCCAACAACCACATGAGAGACACAAATTTCCATGCCAGCCACAGTGACACCTGCCAGCCACAATGCCCTCATGTCATCTGCTATGTCCCTTATTATCTGCCAGCCACAGTAAAATGCCCCTGTTAACCAGTGTTCTCCATGCCAGCTACATTGCCAACCAATTACAAAGCCCCATGACAGCCACAAAAGCCCATGACAATCATAATGCCACCAACAAATCACCAATAACCCATATCCAAGCCAAAATATCCCCATGACAGCTACAATGTCCGCAGTGTCTCTATTCCCACCCACAATGCCCTCAAAACCCATTATGCCAGCCTCAATGCCCTCAATCCCCTAAACCCACCACCATACAACCATGACAACCACAATGGCCTCAATACCCCTATGACAACTACAATGCCCCATGACAATTAGCATAACATTCCCAATATCCCTTATCTCCACCAAAATGCCCCAATGACACCCGCAATGTCCCTTATTTCAGTCACTGTCTTTAATACAGCCACAGTGACCTCCATGCCAGCCACAGTGCTTTCCATTCCTTTTTTTGCCAACCACAATGGGATTATGCCAGTTACAATGTCCTTCATGTCAGCCACAATGCACTCAATGCCCCCTTTCCAAAAAGAAAGCCTCCATACCAGCCACAATGCCGACATGACAACAGCTATATCCCTTTTCCCAGTCACAATTTCCCCATGCCAGCCAGAATGTACTTTATCCCAGGAACAATGCCGACAATGCCCCTTATGCCAACCACAATGCCCCAACAATACAATTTGCTTAGTATTTATCAGAAACATTTCCTCCATGCCAGCCACAATGCCCTGAATGACCCATATGCCTACAACAATGTCCCTATGACATCCGCAAAGTTCCATGCAAGGTACAAAGCCAACAATGTGCTTTATCTATGTAGCAATGCAATGAATGGCTCTTATGCCAGCCTCAATGCCCCAATGATAACCACAAACATTTAAAGCCCATAGACTGTCAAAATGTCCTCATGTCCACCTTTGCGAGACAGAATGCAATCCATTCCAGTCACAGTGACCTCACTTCCCCCTGTGCTAACAACCTTGACTCAATGACAACCACATACATTCAATTTACTCACTTCCCCTTTGCCCATCACAAAGCCGCCATGCCAGCCTTGATGGCACATGCCAGTCACAATTCTACCATGACACCGGCAGTGTCTCTACTTCCACCCACAATACCCTCAGAACCCATTATGCCAGCCAAAATGCCGTCAATGCCCTAAGCCAACCACAATACAACCATGACAATAACAATCGCCTCAATGCCCCTATTACAACTAGAATGCCCTTTGACAATGTTCCCATAACAATAACAATATCCTGATCCCTGCCAAAATGCCTTCATGACACCCACAATGTTTCTTATTTCAGCCACAATGATCTGTATTTCGTTTTTGCCAACCACAATGGGGTTATGCCCGATACAATGCCCTTCATGTCAGCCACAATGCACTCAATGCCCCCTTTCCAAAAAGAAAGTCTCCATATCACCCACAATGCCGACATGACAACAGCCATATTCCTTTTTTCAGTCACTATTCCCCCATGACAGTCACTATGTACTTTATTCCAGAAACAATGCCGCCAATGCAAGCCACATTTCCCAAATAACAACCGCTATATGTCATCCAAATATCCCAATGCCAGCCACAATGGCTCTCATTCAAACAACATGCCCTTATAAGAGCCACTATGCCCCCCATGACATCCACAATGTGCCTTATCCCAGCCACAATATCTCCATTACAGTCACAAGTCCCACTATTCCAGCCACATTACGCTTAATGCCCCCTTAGCCATTCAGTATACAACCATGACAACTACAAATGCCCTTAATGCTTCTTATGAAAACCACAAGGCCATAAGACAACCAAAATGTTCTCATGACAACTACAATGCCCACTTTCCCAATCACAATGCCCACTTTAATAACACAAGGTCTCCAAAAATGTCACAATGCCCTCATGACAGCCATACTGTCTCTAATACTAGTCACGATGTCCCCATGAAGGCCACAATGTCCCCTTGACAACCACTGTTCCCGAATGCATCATATGCCAGAAAAATAGCCAATCAATTACAATTCCTCGAGAACAACCACAATGCCCTCAATGCTCCCTATGCTAGCCAGATTGCCCCCGTAAAGGCCACAATATCCTCCATAGCAGTAACAATACCCTGAATGCCTCCTATGTGTACCCACATGCTCCCATGACAACAACAAGGTCTCACATGGCAGAAGCAAAAGGCCAACCTCAATGCAACCATGACAACCACAATGCCACTTGACATGCAGAATGCCCCCATGAAATCACCATTATCCCAAAACCCAAACAAAATGCCCCTATGACAGTTACAATGTCCACCGTGTTTCTTATGCCATCCATAATGCCCCTTATGCCAGCCACTTTGCCCTCAATGTCCCCTATGCCAACCAAAATACACTCATGACAACGCCAATTCCCTCAAAGCCCCTATGACAACTGCAATATCCTATGTCAGCTAAAAAAGTCATCATGCCAGCTAAAAAATCTCTATGAAAGCCACTAAACCCCCATGACAGTCATGATGATCCCATTAAATATGCAATATCCCTTATCTCTTCCAAAAAGCCCTCATGACACCCACAATGTCCCTTATGCCCAAATCACTACTCCAATGACAACTACAAACATTCAATGCCCGTATGCCAACCATATTGCCTGTATGACAGCCAAAATGTCCTCACATCCCCTTTTGCAAGATACAATGCCATCCATGTCAGCCACAATGCCCTCACTTCTCCCTTTGCCAACGACAAAACCACCAAGACAATCACAAAGCCCTCATGTCAGCAATAATGCAGCCACAATAACATCCTCCATGTCTATAATTCCAGCCATAATGCCCCCATGACAGCCACAACGCCATCAATATGCCTTATCCTAGGCACAAGGCTCCCATGTCAGCGACAATGTACTTTATTCCTGCAAATAGCCCTTATGCCAACCACAATGACCCAATGACAACCACACACCTTTAATACCCCTAAGACAAGCAAAATAATCTCATTTGCCTAAAACAACGTCCTGCATGCCAGCCACAATGTACTCACTTCCCCTTTGCCAAACACAATGTCCACATGATAGTCACAAGTCCCCATGCCAGCCAGGATGGTACATGTCAGCCACAATGCTCCCATGAGACTTGCTATGTCCCTTTTCCCAGCCCAAATGCCGTCATGACAGCCACAATGCCGTCAATGGCCCCTATGCCAGCTACAATGCCACTATGAAAGCCACAATGTACTTTACCCCTGCAACAATGCAACCAATGCCTCTTATGCCAGCCAAAATGACACCAATGCTAGCCACATTGCCCTATATGCCAGCCATAATGCCGTAAAAGTCTCACATACCAACCAATCACAAAGCCCCCATGACAGTCATGAAAACCTCACAACAGCCACAAATAAAATCAACAATGTCCCTTATCGCAGACACAATGTCCCATGATGACAACCAGGGCTGGCCTTAGAGGTGTGTGACCTGTGCCTTTGCACAGATCGCATCACTCCAGCAGGAGAAAGGGAGCGCTGTGTTGGCTCCCTTTCCCTCGCATTTCCGCCCGGTCGGTTATTCTCTTAGTAGCGTCGCTATAGCGGCTGCTAGTGGCGACACCGGGCCGGTGGCGCTAAGAGCAGCCGCTGTGGCTGCTACAGCGGTAGCGAAACCATATTCAATAGTATCTGCGTCCTTAGGAAGTAAGGACTATTGAACACTATAGCAGAGCAGGGAGGAATCTCCCTGCTTTGCTATCTATTAGCGTCACTGTAGCTCCCTGAAGGAGTGGAATCCCAGTGTGGCCGGGGATTCTGCACCCGGATGGAGAGCTTGAGGTCTCTGTCCATATATGGCAAACAAATATATATACAAATATAGCATATATGGACAGCGACATCAGGGGCAACTCCTGAAGAGAAATCCCAGTCCACAGTGTTGCCGATGCTGTGATCGGGGCATTCTGGGGGAACAGAGACGTCAGCCACAATGCCCTCAATTCCCCTTTTGCCAACAACAATGCAAAAATAACAGCCACAATGCCCTCCATGCAAGTCACAATGCCAATCATGGCCCTATGCAATTTAGAATAGAACTATACTAACCAGAATGCCCCTAATGCAAGCCACAATGCCATAATGACAACCACTATATGCCTTTTCCCAGTCGGAATGTCCCAATGCTAGCCACAATGGTACCAATTCAAATAACAATGTCCAAATGCCAGCCACAATGCCCCCATAAGAGCCACTATGCCCCAGTAACACACACAATGTGCCTTATCACAGCAACATTAGCTCCATTACAGCTACAATGCCCTCCATTCCAGCCAATATGCTCTCAATTCTGCTTTTGCCAATACAAATTCCCCATGACAGCCACAATGCCCTCCATGCCAGCCACAATGCCCTTAATGTCTCATGACACTTAAAGTTCCCCAATGAGAGGTAATATGGCCACATGACAGCCACTATTCCCCTACAACAGCTAGTATTCGACTATGACAATTACAATTCCCTCACTGTCGATTTTACCAGCAACAATGGCCAAATAAACAGCTCAATGCTGTCCATGCCAGCCACAATGCATCCATGACAGCCACACTGCCCTCATAACAGCCACACTGTTTCTAATCTCAGCCAGATTGCCACCATGAAAGCCAAAATGTCCCCATGACAACCATAATCAATAAATGCCTAAAATGCTAGTCACAATACCCTCAAAACCAAATTACAATTCATCAATGAGAACCACAATGTCCACCATCCCAGCCAGAATGCCTCCCATGGCAGCAGCAATGTCCACGTGCCAGCCACAACATCTCCATTACACCCACAAAGACCTTCATGACTGCAACGATAACATCTATTCTGATTTTGCAAGTCATAATGCCCTATGACAGCAACAATGTCCTCCATGCCTGTCATACTTATCTCAATGACCCCTTTACCAGTCACATTGCCCCCTTAGCCATTAGCAATACAACCATGACAACCACAATGCCTGATGACAGCTAACATGCCCTCATGACAACTACAATGCCTTCATTGACCACTTTACCAGTCACAATGCCAGCAAAAAAACCAATGCCTCCAAAAAAGTCAAAATGCCCTCAATACAGCCGCGCTGTCTCTAAACCCAGTCACTATTTTCCCATGAAAGACACAATGTCCCTTGACAACCACAATCCCGGAATGTATTTTATGCCAAGGACAATACCAATTACAATTCCCCGAGAATAACCATATTGCCCCTAATGCTCTATATAATAGCCACAATGCCCACATGACAGACACAACGTCCTTAATAGCGGTAAGATTACCCTGAATGCCTCCTATGTCTACACCATAGCATCCATGAGTACTACAATCCCTCACATGGCAGCAGCTGCAAAAGGCCAACCGCAATACAACCATAACAAACACAATTCCCCTTGATGGCCTAATTGCCCCATTGACAACTACAATGCCTCATTGCCCACTGTAGTAGCCACAATGCCCACTAATTCCACAATTCCTCCATGACAGTTATAATGCCCCCATGATAGCCACAGAGTCTAATCCCAGCTGCAATGTCCCCATGAAAGCAACAATGTCCCCATGAAAGACACAATTTCTGAATGCCTCATATGCCAGCCAAAATACCCTCAATGCCAATTATAAATTCCTCGAGAATTACCCCAATGCCCTTATTTCTCTCTATGCCGGCCACTATGCCCTTCATGCCAGCCACAAGGCGTACATGACAGCAAAACTTTCCTAATGGGAAAGGGCAGATGGTGATGAATGTGTTAGTTGGAATGTAAATGCAGTGTACCCATGTGTAGAACACAAAGGCATTTACAATGCCCTTAAATATCTATAGCCAATATATGTACTACTGGACATATATCCTTATATACCAGGAAGGTATTACCACACCTCTGAAAGTCCACAGCTAGAAACTAGCCTGATAATTATCAGTAATTAATAATATTAATTACCAGTCCACAGATTCCTCTATTGCCGCTGACTGGAGGATTCCATATCTTGCTTCTCTTCACTTTCAAATAGACACCTAGAAAAAAAAAAGAAAATGAGGCGTTATAATACGTTCCTGGTATATGCTATAGATGTATTGGAAACAGGAAAGAGATGTTAAAGTGCCTAGTTTCTAATAAACCCCCAAAAAAATTCTAGGAGCCTATTTTAGACCTTAATGACCAAGACATTTTTTACGCTTTTACATCGTCTAATTCAAAGAGCTATAACCTTTTTATTTTTGCGTCGACATAGCTGTATAAGGTCTTGTTTTTTGCGGGACAAGTTGTAATTTTTAATAGCACTATTTTGGGGTACACAGAATTAATTTCTTAACTTTTATTAACTTTTTTTTCTGGAGGGGAATAGAAAAAAAAAACGCAATTTTGCCACTTTTTTGCATCCTAAATTTACGCCGTTAACCGTGTGGTATAAATAACACAATAACTTTATTCAGTGGGTTGTTGTGATTGCAACGATACCAAATTTGTATAGTTTTGTACGTTTTACTACTTTTACACAGTGAAAACACTTTTTTTCAAATTTATTTGTTTTTGTGTCTCCATATTTGAAGACCCATAACGTTTTTATTTTTTCGCCGATGCAATTGTAGGAGGGCTTTTCTTTTTTGGGACCACTTGTAGTTTTTATCAGTACCATTTTGGAGTAGATATGACTTTTTGATCACTTTTTATCACCTTTTTTTTTTAAGGCTGGATTCAAAGAAAACAGCAATTTTTGCATGTTTTTTTATTTTATTTTTTACGACGTTCACCGTGCGGATTAAATTATGTAATAAGTTTATAGTTGGGGTCGTTATGGACGCGGCAATACCAAACATGTGTAACTTTTTTACTTTATTTTGTTTGTTAATAATAAAGCAGTTTGTAAGGGGGAAAGTGGGTTTTTCATTTTATTTCACTTTTGAAACTTTTTTTTCACTTTTTTTACTAGTCCCACTAGGGGACTTCACTATGCGGTTATCCGATCGCATTTATAATACACTGCAATACTTTTGTATAGCAGTGTATTATGCCTGTCCGTGCAAAACGGACAGGCATCTGCTAGGTCATGCCAGAGGCATGACCTAGCAGGCATTCACTACAGGCAGACCTGGGGAACTTTATTAGGCCGCTGGCTGCCATCGGAGACACAGACACTCGGTGATCTTATCACCGGGTGTCGGTGGGATGAGAGGGAACTCCCTCCCTCTCTCCAAAACCACTCAGATGCGGCAGACGCTATTAAGCGCCGCATCTGAGGGGTTAAACGGGTGAGATCGATACTAATATCGATCTCACACGTTCGAGCAGGGATGACCCCAGCCCTCAGCTACCTCTGGCAGGTGAGAGCAGGGAGATTTGACAGCTCCCTGCTCTGTTTATTTATTCCGATGCAGTGACGTAAAAAGTCTATTGCATCGGAATAAATCCCATTAGTAACCGATGTAAAAACACTATAGGGCGGTCACTAAGGGGTTAAACCATTTCTGGGATTCATTTTGATGAGCCAAACTAGAAATCCCACCTCAAGTTTTCCTATCTAAGATTATGCACTGATCATGACATCCTGACTAGAATCCATAAGTAGGATATAAATGTCTCTTATCACAACTCCTAACTTAATCACCAATCACACCAAAGATGAGATGCCAAGAAGAAATAGCACTTTCCTCCACATCTGTAGAAAACAGAAAACCATTCTACAATCTATTCAGCGGACCATTTACAACTCTAATAATAACTCTACTAATATCATTAATCAGGAAAAATATCACACATTCAATAAAGACCTCACATGAGCCAAGCTAAGACACAAAGTGATAACACTAGTAGTAAAGATAGCTGGTCACGGACTTGTAACTTGTGGCCAAATGAGTAGAGAAGCAAAGGAAAGAAGACACATCAACTATACTGTGCCACCCATAGAAACAAAAAAAAACATTGTACACACAAACCCTAAATTAACAAGTCATGACAGCCACAATTTTTCAATGACAGCCAAAATGCATCTATGACAGCTAAAATGTCCACAATATCCCTTGTCCCAGACACAATGCCACATGACAAAAATACCGACAATGACTCTTATGCCAGTCACAATACCCCCATGACAACCATAGTGACTACAATGCTAGTAACAATGCCCTCCGCGCCAGCCACAATGGCCTAAATGTCTCATATAAAAAAACAATCACAATTCCCCATGATACTCACAATGCCTCCAATGCCCACATGGCAGCCACAGTGCCCCTTGCTAGGTACTTTGTCCTCATGGCAGCCACTATTCCCCTACAATAGCCACAATGCCCAAATAAACACCTCAATGATCTCCATGCAGCCATACTGTTGCTAATCTCAGCCACATTGCCAACATGAAAGCCAAAATCTCACCATGACAATCACAATCCCCAAATGCCTAATATGCTAGTCAAGATGCCCTCAATTCCAATTCTTCGATGCACACAATGTCCAACATCCCAGCCACAAAGCCTCCCATGGCAGCAGCAATGCCCATGTGCCAGTCACGATGATCCCTTTAGAGCCACTATGCCCCCATGACCACCAATGTCCCTTATACCAGACACAAAACCCTCTAGCCACAATGCCCTCAATTCCCTTTTTGCCAACGACAATGCAAAAATGACAGCCACAATGCCAATACAATTTAGAATATAACTATACTAATCGTAATGCACATAATGCAAGCCATAATACCATAATGATAACCGCTATATGCCTTATCCCAGTCGTAATGCCCCAATGCCAGCCACAATGGCTCCAATTTAAATAACAATGTCCAAGTGCCAGCCACAATGCTCCCATAAGAGCCACTATGCCCAAGTGACACACACAATGTGCCTTAACCCAGCCATAATTGCTCCATTATAGCTAAAATGCTCTCTATGCCAGCCACTATGACTTCAATTCTGCTTTTGTCAAAAATAATTCCCCATGCCAGCCACAATGTTCTCCATGCCAGCCATTTTTCTCTCAAAGCCCCTTATGCCAGTCGAATGCCACAACGACAACCACAAACCTTCAATGCCCCTACACCAGCCAAAATGTCCTAATTTGACAAACACATTGCCGTCACTAGTCCCCTATGCAAGCCATAATGACACCCGCCAGCCAAAATGCTCTCATAATACCTGCAATGTCCCTTATCCAAGCCAAAATGCCCCAATAATAGCCACAATATCCACCATGCCCGCCACAATGCCAACCAACCACAAAAAACCCTTCATAGTCACCATGTACCGATGAAATCAACAATATCCCACATCCCAGCAAAAAAGCCTCGGTGAAGGATACAATGTACAGTGTTCATCATCTCATCCACAATGCCCCTTATGCCAGACACATTGCCCTCAATGCCCCACTATCCATTTGCAGGACAACCATGATAAAAACACTGCCCCATGACAACCAAAATACCCTCATGACAACTACAATGCCCTTTTTGCCAGTCACAAAGCACAAATAAAAACTACAATGCCTCCAAAAAAGTCACAATGCCATCATGACAGCCATATTGTCTCTAGTACCAGTCACGTTGTCCCCATGAAAGCCACAATGTCCCCTGACAACCACAATCCTGGAATGCATCATATACCAGCAACAATGACACCAAAGCCAATTAGAATTTCCTGAGGACAAACACAATGCTCCCTATGCCAGCCACAATGTCCCCATGAAGGCCACTTTGTCCAATAGCAGTAAAAAATACCCTGTATGCCCCCAATGCCCCCATGACAACTACTAAACTTTATATGGCAACAGCAATAGGCCAACCGCAAAACAATCATGACAACCACAATGACCCTTGATGGCCTAGATGACCCATGACAGCTACAAAGCTTCATTACCCACTTTAGCAGCCGCAATACCAACATAAATACCTCAATGTTCTCCATGTCAGCCCTAATGCCCACAATGTCCCTTATCTCAGACACTATGTCTTTATTACAGCCACAATGAGCTTCATGACAGCCACAGTGCTTTAAATTCCTTTTTTGTCAACCCCAAAGGAATTATGACAGTTACCATGCCCTTCATGTCAGCAAGAATGCCCCCTTTCCAAATCGAATGCCTCCATACCACCCACAAAGCCATCATGCAAGCTACAATGCAGACATGACAACAGCTATGTACGTTTTCCCAGCCAAAATTCCCCTATGCCAGCCACAATTTACTTTATACCTGCAGCAACACTGTCAATGTACCTTAAGCTCGCCACAATGCCTCTATGCCGGCCTCAGAATAACCAAAATGCCTCACTTCCTCCGTTGCCAGTTACAATGACCTCCGTGCCAGCTAGAATGCCCTTAATTTTTTCTCTGCCAACCACAATATCCTTAAGACTGCCACAAAGCCCTCATGCCAGTCATAATGACACATTCCAGCCACAATGCCCCCATGCCAGACACATTGCCCAATGACAACCACAAACCTTTAATGACCGTATGCCAACTATACTGCATCCATGAATGCCACATTGTCATCATATCCCCTTTTGCGAGACACAATGCCATTTATACCAGCCACAGTGCGCTCATTTCCCCATGGCAAACCACAATGACACCATGACAACTACAAAGCCCTCATGTCAGCAATAATGCAAGCCACAATAACACCCGCTATGTCTATTATTCCAGCCAAAATGCCACCATGACAGCCACAATGTACTTTATCCTAGTAACAATGCTGCTAATGCCCCTTATGCCAACCACAAGAACGTAATGACAACCACATACCTTCAATGCCCCTAAGACAGCCAAAACTCTGTAATTTGCCTAAAACAAAGCCCTCCATGCCCAGCCACAATGTACTCACTTCCTCATTGCCTACCACAATGTCCACAGGACAGTCACAAAGTCCCCATGCTAGCCATGATGGCACATGCCTGCCACAGTGCACCCATGAAACCCGCTATGTCCCTTTTCCCAGCCAACATGCCGCTATGACAGCCACAATACCAACAATGCCTCTTATGCCTCCCCAATGCTAGCCAATATTACCCCAATGCTGGCCACAGTGCTTTCCATGCCAGTCACAATTCCCCTTGTGACAGCTGCTATGTCCCTTATACCAGCCAAAATTCCCCCAATGTTAGCTACAGTATTCACTATGCCAGCTACATTGCCAACCAACCACAAAGCCCCATGACAGCCACTAAAATCCTATGACAGTCACAATGCACCAAGAAATCACCAATAACCATATCCAAGCCAAAATATCCTTATGACATCTACAATGTCCACAGTATCTCTCGTACCCACAATGCCCTTAAAACCCATTATGCCAGCCACATTGCTCACAATGCCCTAAGCCGACCACAATACAACCATGACATCCACAATAGCCTCAATGCCCCTATGATAATGTTCCCATAACATTCACAAAATCCCTCATCTCTGCCAAAATGCCCTCATAACAGTCACAATGTCCCTTATCTCAGCCACTATGTCTTTACTACAGCCACAATGACCTTCATGCCAACCACAGAGTTCGCCATTCCTTTTTTTGCCATCCACAATGGGATATTCCAAAAATAAAGCCTCCATACCACCCACAATGCCGACATGAGAATAGATATTTCCCTTCTCCTAGTCACAATTCCCCATGCCAGCCACATTATACATTATCCCAAGAACAATGCCACCAATGCCCCTTATGCCAACCACAATGCCCCAATGAACAACACAATTTGCTTAATGTCTATTATGATAGTCACAATGCCCCTGTGACCAGAATTTCCTCCATGCTAGCCACAATGCCCTGAATGACCCATATGCCTACTACAATGTCCCTATGACATCCACAAAGCTCTATGTAACCCACAAGGCGAACAATGTACCTTATCTATGCAGCAATGCCCTAAATGGCCCTTATGCCAACTGAAATGCCCCAATGACAACCACAAACCTTTAATGCCCATATGCCAAACATATTGCCTCCATGTCAGTTACAATGCCCTCACTTCCCGTTTGCCAATCACGATGGCTAAATGACAACCACATACATTTAATGCCCCTATGACAGCCAAAAAGCTCTCACTTGCCTCACACAAAGCCCTCCATGCCAGTCACAAAGGGGGCTTTGCCAATTACAAAGCCCCCATGCCAGCATGATGGCACATGCTAGCCACAATGACACTATGAAATCAACAATGTTCCTTTTCCCAGTCAAAATGCCCCCTGGACAGCTACAATGTCCACAATGGCCCTAACCCAGTCAAAATGCCCCTATGACAACTATAATGTCCCTTATACCAGACACAATGGCTTATGACAACCGCAATGCCCTCTATGACTCTTATGCCAGCCACAATGCCCCCATTACAACCACAATGACCCCAATGCTAGCCTCAATGCCCTCCATGCCAGACACAATGCACTCAATGTCTCATATACAAAATAATAACAATGCCCCATGACACTCACATGACAGCCATTATTCCCCTACAACAGGTAGTATTCAACTATGACAATTACAATCCCTCACTCTCGATTTTACCAGCAACAATGCCCAAATAAACACCTCAATGCTCTCTATGCCAGCAACAATGCATCATGAGAGTCAAACTGCCCTCATGACAGCCACACTGTTTGTAATCTCAGCCTCATTGCCACCATAAAAGCCAAAATGTCCTCATAACAACCATAATCAATAAATGCCTAATATTCTAGTCACAATGCCCTTGAAACCAATTACAATTCCTCAATGATAACCACAATGTCCACCATCCCAGCCAGAATGCCTCCCATGGCAGCAGCAATGCCCACGTGCCAGCCACAATATCTCCATTATAGCCACAAAAAACCCTCATGACTGCAACGATACCATCTATTCTGATTTTGCCAGTCATAATGCCCTATCAAAGCCACAATGTCATCCATGCCAGTCACACTTCGCTCAATGCCCCCTATGCCAATCAAATTTCTCCTTTATCCATTAGCAATACAATCATGACAACCACAATGCCTCTTAGGACAACCATAATGCCCCATGACAGCTAAAATGCCCTCATGACAACTACAATGCCGTCATTGACCACTTTACCAGTCACAATGCCAGCAAAAAAACCACAATGACTCTAAAAAGTCACAGTGCCCTCAAGGCAGCTGTCCTGTTTTTAAACCCAGTCACGATTTTTCCATGAAAGCCACAATGTCCGCTGACCACCACAATGGAATGTGTCATATGCCAAGAACAATGCCTTCAATGCCAATTACAATTCCTAGAGGACAACCATAATACACTTGATGCTCCCTATAATAGCTAGAATGTCCACATGAAAGACACAATGTCCTTCATAGCCGTAAAATTACCCTGAATGCCTCCTATGTCTACCCCAAAGCCTACATGAGAACCACAATCCCTCAAATTGCAGCAGAAAAAGGCCAACCTCAATACAACCATGACAACTACTATTTCCTTTGATGGCCTAATTGCCCCCTTGACAACTACAATGCCTCATTGCACACTGTAGTAGCCACAATGCCCACAATTCCTCCATGACAGCCACACAATGCCTCATATGCCAGCCAAAATACCCTCAATGTGAATTATAAATTCCTCGAGGATATCCCCAATGCCGTATAACGTACACCTAGTGTGAATTACTCTAGCATATTATATATAAAATTGTAAGAGGGTAATACCTATTTAAATATATCATATCCCCAATGCCGGCCACAATACAATCCATGTCAGCCACAATGCACAAATGACAGCAAAACTTTCCTAATGGGAAAGGGGAGATGGTGATGAATGTGTACGTTGGAATGTAAATGCAGTGTACCCATGTGTAGAACACAAAGGCATTGACAATGCCCTTAAATATCTATAGCCAAAATATGTACTACTAGACATTTATCCTTATATACCAGGAAGGTATTACCACACCTCTGAAAGTCCAGAGCTAGAAACTAGCCTGATAATTATCAGTAATTAATAATAATATTAATTACCAGTCCTCTGATTCCTCTATTGCCGCTGACTGAAGGATACCATATCTTAGTTCTCATCACTTTCAAATAGATACCTAGAGAAAAACAAAACAAAAGAGGTGTGATAATACGTTCCTGGTATATGCTATAGATATATTGGATCAGTAAAGAGATGTTAGTGTGTCTAGTTTCTAATAAAACCCAGAAATATTTTAAAGGGGCAATTAAATAATTTCTGGGATTCATCCTGAGGAGCCAAACTAGAAATCCAACCTCAAGCCTTCCTATCCAAGATTATTTACTGATCATGCCATCCTGACTACAAGACATAAGTAGGATATAAATGTCTCTTATCACAAATCCTAAATTAGTCACCAATCACACCAAAGATGAAATTCCAATAAGAAATAGCACTCTCCTCCACATCTGTATAAAACAGAAAACCATTCTACAATCTATTCAGTGGACCATATACAACTCACATATGACATGGGCCCAAATGTGACCTAGAGAGGACACAGTATAGCTATTATCATTCATCATGAAGAATATCAAACACTCAACAAAGACCTCACATGCGCCAAGTTAACTGGTTGCCGACACAGGACGAGAATGCTCGTCCTGAGCGGCGAGTACTTCGCGAATTGGGACGAGCATTCTCGTCCTGTGTGACAGCCGTCTCTGCGGGCGATCGAGAGTGGGGCAACGGCTGTAATACACAGCCACGGCCCCACTCTGACAGCGGAGAGGAGAGAAACATCTTCTCTCCGCCGATAACCCTTTGAACGCCGCGATGAAAGCTGATCGCGGCGTTCAAGGAGGGGGGACTGCACATTGATCGCGTCACACAAGATAACTCTGACCCGTTCAAAGCCCACAAGTCATATGGTCAGACAGCCCAGGGTCCATTGAAGGACCCCAGGGCTGTCTGAACATATTTCCTGTTGTTAGGGCATACTGAGGTATGCCCTAACAACTGCCTGTGTATGATCAGTAACAGGCTAATGTACTGGCATATAAATATATGCCAGTACATTGCAGTTACAAAATAAAAATCAAAATGATAAATCCCTTAAGGGGATTAAAAAAAAAGTTCAATGAATGTAAAAAAAAAATCATGATAAATAAATAAACAAAAAGTAAAAAAATACACAGAAACACATTTTTTTATAATAAATAAACTTTTTAAAATATAAGTCCCAAAACATGAAATAATATAGACATATTTAGTATCGCCACGACCGTAACAACCTGTACAACAAATTTATAACATTATTTATGATGATCGGTGTATGGTGTAAAAAAAATAAAACTGCTGCGGAACTGCTTTTTTTCTGCAATTTCGCCAAAATAAAAATTTATAGAAATTAAACTATAATGTATTTGTACCAAAAAATGGTACCTACATAAAGTACAACTTGACCCGCAAAAAACAAAGTCTCATACAACTACGTCGTACAAAAAATTAAAGCGTTATGAGCGTCGGGATGCAAAGAGGGAAATCTAAAAAAATTGCTCTGTCCTCAAGGCCAAAATTGGCCATGTCCTTAAGGGGTTAAGACACAAAGTTATATCACTAGTAGGGATGGTCGATGCATCGAAACTTCGATACTGTTTCGATACTGTGCATCCCCAAACGGTTCGATACCGTTATTTCATGTATCTCGATACTTAGCTGTGCGGCCGCATGGCTTAGTATAGTAATACATGAATGTATGAGAGCGGGGCTGCGGCTGTGTGACACAGTCATTGCCCCGCTCCTGAGTCCTGACAAGTGCGTGCTGTCAGGATGATGTGATGCGGCCAGCGCTGCACTAATGAGCGGCGGCACTGAAGACAGAACATGGCGGGCGCACTACAGAACACCCCCCATATTCTGCCTTCAGTACCTGAACCGCCGCTCATTAGTGCAGCACCGGCTGCATCACCTCAGGCTGACCACGCACACTTAATGTCAAGAGCGGGTCAATGGCCCTATTACGTCGGAGATCAGAGAAAATGCACATCTCCGCCTCTATTCCCTTGAATGCTGCGATCAAAGCTGACTACAGCATTCAGAGGTAAATGAGAAGGGGGATGTCCCTTGGTTCGCATCACAGGAATCTCTGTGACGTGATTGAGGGACATATCATATATGGGCAGACAGCTCATGGTCCATTGAAGGACCCCAGGGCTGTCTTACCATATTTCCTGTTGTTAGGGCATACTTAGGTATGTCCTAACAACTGCCTGTGTACTATCCGTACACAGGCTAATGTACTGTAATATAGATATATGCCAGTACATTACATTAAAGTAATATTACATTAAAAAAAATACACATACACATTTTTTACAACAAACATTAAAATAAGTCTCAATACATAAAATATACATATTCGGTAATGGCGCGGCCGTAATAACCTACACAACATTATTTTTGCGCCATTTATGATGTGTACGCTGTAAAAAGAAACAAAAAAAAACTACTTTCTTTCACTTATTGTGATGAATTTAACCTCCATGTCCCTCACATTAGCCCCTATCAGCACGAGGACGTAACTGTCCGTCGTTGCAGGAGGTTACTTCCCGCACGAGGATGTATAGTTACTGAGTTTTTCCCGGTGCACACTGTCGGCGACAGTGTGCACCGGGAACCGGGAGGTCAGCTGTCGCCGACAGCGGACACTCCCCTCTTGCCGGCCAGCGGTCCTTTGCCGCTGATTTCGGCAAATTAACCCCTTAAATTCGGCGAATTTTAGGGGTTTCTAGCATATCGGCAGACCCCGGTCCGAAACCGCGGGGTCTGCCGATAGTTAGTATGGCAAACGGAAGCCAAACAATGGCTTCCGGGTCTGCCATGGACGGAAGCCCATCAGGACCAACCTTCGGCTGGTCCTGATAGGCTTCCTGTCAGAGTGACAGGAAGACACGGTGTCGTTCCCGATGCACACTGTCGGCGACAAGGTGTGCATCGGGAACTTGGAGATCAGCTGTCTCCGACAGCTGACACTGTAGTGTTGCCGATCTGCGGCTCATCGCCGCTGATTTCGGCAATCAACCCGTTACATGCGGGGCTCGATTGCGATCTCCGCATGTACAGGGTTTGTACCACATCAGCAGCCCCCATGCAATCGTGGGGGCTGCTGATGCTTGTAATGGCATCCGAAAACCAGGCAACGGCCTCCGGGTCTGCCATGTATGTTTGCCATGTATGTTTGCTGATCCTCGTAGACCAACTGTCAGAGTGACTGTGACGTCACACTGACAGTTGGAATACGTTACACTACCTAGGTAGTGTAATGTATTCTAGCAGCGATCAGAGCTGCAGGTCAAAAATATAAAGTGTAAAAAGTAAAAAAAGTTAATAAAAATGTTTTATAAAAGTGTAAAAATAAAAAGGTTTTGTTTTCCTATAATAAGTCATTTATTATAGGGAAAAAATTAAAACGTTAAAAAAAAGTACACATATTTGGTATCACCGTGTTCGTAACGACCCAAACTATGAAACTATAATGTTCATTTTTCCGCACGGTGAACGCCACAAACAAAATAAATGGAAAACGGTCAGAATCACTATTTTTTGGTCACCACCCCTCCCAAGATATAGAATAAAAAGTGATCAAAAAGTCGCATTAACCCCAAAATGGTACCAATAAAAACTACAACCCGTCCCGCAAAAAAACAAGCTTTTTTGACGAAAAAATAAAAAAGTTAAGGCTCAGAATAGCGTGTCTCAGAAAATAAATTATTTTATAGAAACTTAATTTTATTGTGCAAACGCTGCAAAACTTAAAAAAAACTATACACATATGGTATCGGCGTAATCGTACCGACCGGCAGAATAAATTAAAACGTTATTTATTGCGCACGGTGAATGCTGTAATAAATAAAGAATTTAAAGCGCCAAAATCGCTGTTTTTTGGTCACCTTAGCTCTAAAAAAGATCCAGAGGGGCCAAAATGCTCACTATACACCTAGAAAAATGCCTTGAGCGGTGTAGTTTCCAAAATGGGTCACTTTTTGGGGGTTTCGACTGTTTAGGTACAACAAGACCTCCTCAAACCTGACATGGTGCCTAAAATCTATTCCAAAATAATTGAGGCCCCAAAATCCACTAGGTGCTCCTTTGTTTCTGCGGCCTGTGTTTCAGTCCATTAGGACACTAGGGCCACATGTTGGATATTTTTAAAATTTGCAGAATCTGGGCAATAAATATTGAGTTGCGTTTGTCTGGTAAAACCTTCTGTGTTACAGTTTTTTTTTATTACAAATGAATTTCGGCAAAAAAAATGAAATTTGTAAATTTCACCTCTACTTTGCCTTAATTCCTGTGAAACGCCTAAAGGGTTAAAATACTTTCTGAATGTGGTTTTGAATACATTGAGGGGTGCAGTTTTCAAAATGGGGTGATTTATAGGGACTTTCTAATATATAAGCCACTTCAGAACTACACTGGACCCTGAAAAAATGGCCTATTGACATTTTCTTGAAAATATGAGAAATTGCTGCTAAAGTTCTAAGCCTCGTAACATCCTAGAAAAATAAAAGTACGTGAAAAAAAATGATGCAATCATAAAGTAGACATATGGGGGATGTTAACTAGTAACTATTTTGTGTGGTATTACTATCTGTTTTACAAGCAAATACATTTAAATTTAGAAAAATGCACATTTTTGCTAAAATTTGACGTTTTTCACAAATAAATATTGAATTTATCGACCAAATTTTTTCACTAACATAAAGTACAATATGTCACAAGAAAACAATCTCAGAATCGCTTGGATAGGTAAAAGCATTCCGGAGTTATTACCACATAAAGTGACACATATCAGATTTGAAAAAATCATCTGTGTCCACAAGGCCAAAACAGGCTGTGTCCTAGAGGGGTTAATAGTAATTAACCCCATCATGTACCTCACACATTAACTCATTATTACTGGGAAACATGATGGGGTTAATTACTATTAATGTGAGGCACATTCAAAATTCATCACACCACGTGCCTCACATCAGAAAATGGAAGAACTTATTTTTTTTATTACTGTTGGGAAAGTATCATTTTGGTATTGAAATCGCAATACTACACGGAGTATCGGTATCGAAGTCCAAATTCTGGTATCGTGACATCTAATCACTAGTAGCGAAAACAGGTGGACACTGACTTACAACTTATGGCCAAATAACTAGAGAGGCAATGAAAAGTAGACACATCAACTATACTGTGCCACTCATAGCAAAAAAAAAAAAAACATTGTCCACACAAACCCTAAATTAAAAAGTCATGCCAGCCACAATTTTATAATGACAGCCAAAATGCACCTATGACAGCTACATTGTCCCACCACATCTAAATGGCACCAATGACAGCCACAAAGTCCTCAGTCCCAGCCACAGTTCCCCCACATGACAACCACAAAGTCATTAATGCCCCCTATGCAAATCACAATAACTTCAATACCTGCTAAGCCAACCAAAATTCCCACATGACAACCGTAGAGCCTTCCATGCCAGCCACAATACCTAAAAAAAAAACACAATGCTTTTCAGGCCAGCCACAATGCACCTTATTCCATCTACAATGCCGCCATGCCATCCACAAGGTTCTTACAATAGCCACATTATGCCCCATGTTATTTACATGGTCTCCTAAGTCACTAAACCCCCATGATAGCCACATTGATTACATGACACACGCAATCTACGTTATCTCCCCCAAAATGCCGTAATGGCAGCCACCGTGCTGTCAGTGGCCACTATGCCAGCCACAAAGGCCCCATGCCAGCCACGGTGTACTTTATCCCAGCAGCAATGCCGGTGATACCCCTTATCCAAGCTACAATGACCACCAAAATGTCCTTTATGCAACACACAATGGCCTCAGTATCTATATGCAAACTACAATTACCCACATGACAGCAACAAAGCTCCCATGTAAGCCACAATGCGCCCATGACAATGACATTGCCCTCAATGCCACCAAGGCATTTACAATACCCAATGTTAGCAATAATGCTCCTGTAAGAGTGACTATGCCCTCATGAAACCCACAATGTCATTTATAAGGGGCACAATGCCACTATGACAGATGAAATGCCCACCATGACAGCCACAAAGCCGCCAGAAAATCAACAATCATGCGACCACAATGTACTTTATCCATGCAACAATGCCGTCAATGCCCCTCATGCCTGCCCTAATGCCAAAATGAAAACTACAAAATGTCAATGCTCCTTTGCGAGCCACTATGCCTTTATTAAAGCCACAAAGAACTCCCTTTCCCCTTTGCTAACCAAGACATGACAGAAACAAATCCCCCATGCCAGCCATAATGACACCTGCAAGCCATAATATCCTCATGACACTCGCTAAGTCCCTTATCCCAATCCTCCAGACCAGCCACAATGCCAACTAACCACAAAGCCCCCATGCCAGCCACAATACCAGGTGACAGCCATAATGCTTCTATGAAATCACCAATATCCCATATGGCAGCTAAAATGTCCCCATGTCAGCTACAAAGTCCAGTGTCCCTTATTCCTTTCACAATGCCCCTTATCCAAACCACATTGCTCTCAATACCGCCTACGCCAACTGCAATACTATCATAACAGCCACAATGACTTTAATGGCCCTATGACAACTACAATGCCCCATGACAGTCAAAAAAGTCATCATGCCATTATTTCAGCCAAATGCCACCATAACAACCAAAATGCCGTCAATTGCCATTATGCCGGCAGCCACAATCCCACTACGCGAGCCAAAATGTACTTTAGCGCCGCTACAGTGCTGCCAATGCCTCAATACCAACCCCAATGCTCCCATGATCGCTAATTTGTCCTCCATGCCAGCCACAGTGCTCTAAATGCCAGTTAAAGTGCCCCCATGAAATCAACAATGTCCCTTTTCCCAGTCAAAATGCAGACATGACATCTGCAATATCCAGTCTCCCTTATCCAAGCTACTATACTCCATGATAACCTAATGCTCTCAATGCCAGCCACATTGCTCTCAATGCTCCCCAAGCCAACATCAATAGAACCATGACAACTAAAATGCCTCATGAAAACCACAATGCCCTCATTGTCCACTTTACCAGAAACAATGCTTACCTAAAATCCACAATGTCTCCATGACAGCCACTATCCCCAAATTACTCATATGTGAGCCACAATGCCCTCAGTGCCAATTACAAATTTATCGAACAACCAGAAAGCCCTCAATTCTATCTATGCCAGCATCAATGCCACCACAAAGGCCACATTGCACTCCATATCAGCCACAATGGCCTGAATGCCTTTTTTGCATACCTCAATGCCACCATGACAACTACAAAGTGCCTATGTCAACCACAATTCCTCCTATGGCAGCAGAAATGCCCGCGTACCAGTCACAATGCTCCTATAAGAGCAAGTATGCCCACATGACTGCCACACTGTCCCTGAGCCCAGCCGCAATATCTGCATTACAGCCACAATGCTCTCAATTCCCCTTTTGCCAACGAAAATGCGGAAATTACACAATGACCTCCATGCCAGTCACAATAATATTAATGGCCCTATTCCAACTAGATTGCTCCTATTCTATGCACAATGCCCCTAATGCAAGACACAATGCCCACATAACACCCGCTATATGTCTTATCCAAATAGCCAAATACCAGCCACATTTACAATTCTGCAAGGACAGCCCCAATGCCTTCAATTCTCCCTATGCCAGCCACAATACCCTCCATGCCTGCCAAAAATTTCCCATTGGGGAAGTGGAGATGGTGATAAATGTGTAGGTTGGAAAGGCAAATACAGTCCACCCATGTGTGGAACACAAAGGCCTTTGCACTGCCCTTAAATATATATGTACTACTAGACATATATCCTTACATACCAGGAAGGTATTACCACACCTCTGAAAGTGCAGAGCTAGAAACTAGCCTGATAATTATCAGTAATTAATAATAATATTAATTACCAGTCCACTGATTCCTCTATTACCGCCGACTGGAGGATTCTGTATCTTGCTTCTCTTTGCTTCACTTCTTTTCACTTTCAAATAGACACCTAGAAAAAGAAAGAAAGAGGTGTGATAATACGTTTGTGGTATATGCTATAGATGTATTGGATCAGTAAAAAGATGTTACTGTGCCTAGTTTCTGATAAAACAAAAATAATTTTATAAGGGGCAATCAGAACCATTCTGTGATACCTTCTGAGGAGTCAAACCTGAAATCCCACCTCAAGTCTTACAATGCAAGAGGATGCACAGACCACCCCATCCCGACTAGAAGCCTTCGGAAGCCACAAGTAGCATGTATTTGGCTCTGAGCAAAACCCCTAAATGAGGCCCCATATGCACATGACCGTAGTTTCTATCCATAATTACAAATCCATAATTACGGATAATCTGGTGACCCACTAATTTCTATTGGCCACGGACACCTTTCCGTATATTTACGGATGTGTTTCCGGGCCGTAGAACTAAAAAGCAAAATATAGAACATGTCCTATTCCTGTCTGCAATTGCGGCACGGACTCACCCATAGAAGTCTAAGGGAGCGTGCAAAATTTCGGACAGCTACGGACGTGCATCCGTAGACGTTCCTTATTGCGGAAGCATTGCTATGCAATGGCAGGGGATTCCTTAAAAAAATGGCACCTGAGCGATCATCTGACATTTTAAATGGGTTGGACATGTTGGCGACATCATTTGTAGCATCTCTTTTTTTTGCGGATCCGTAAATACGGATGCACTACGGACCATATCTGCGGACAGCGTGCCAGATAAGCGTTTGACTACAGATCCGTAGCCTCTAACAGCTCATCACGTCCCCGCAATGCATTCGCGGAGTGGCGATGGTTGCTATGGCAGCCTGGGGGCCTAATGAAGGCCCCCAGGTCTGCCATCTTTGTGCTCCTATTAAGCCCTGCCTCTGGCAAGGCTTAATAGAAGCCTGTCAGAAAGACGATATACTGCAATACATTAGTATTACAGTATATAGTGCAAGCGATCCAATATAGTATATAGTGGATCGCTAGTTGAAGTCCCCTAGGGGGATTAATAAAAAAAAGTCAAAATCAGTAAAATAAAAAGTAGACAAAAAGAACAGAAGATTGGAGCAGCACTGTGAACAACAGCCTAACTAGGCTGGTGCAAAGCTTCAGAACTAAAGGAGTGACCTCTCCTTATGTACTAGATATCCAAAGAGAACACGAAGCAGCACTCAAAAAAAGGGGAATTTATTTATCCAACATAGGACCGCAACGTTTCACCTCCTCTATGAAGGCATTTTCAAGCTTGAAAAATAAATTCCCCTTGTTTTGAGTGCTGCTTCGTGTTCTCTTCTTTGGATATCTAATAAAATAAAGTATTTGTTTTATGTAAAAAAAAAAATATATTATAAGTTAAAAAAAAAAACCTTTTCGCATTTCCCCCCTAAAGCATTGCAAAAAAACAATAAAATAAACATAATTGGCATCGCCGCATCCGTAAAAGTCTGAGCTATTAGAATATATTCTTATTTAACTCAAGTGCACGCCGTAAAAAAACTAAAAATGTAGACACCAGAATTGCTATTTTTTGGTCACCTCCTCTCCCACAAAAAATGGAATAAAAAATTATCAAAACCTTGCATGTACCCCAAAATTGTAGCAGTAAAAACTACAGCTTATCCTGCAAACAATAAGCCCTCATACCACTTAATCGACGGAAAAATAAAAAAAAGTTATGGCTCTCAGAATTTGGCGACACAAAATACATTTTATTTTTTTACACTTAGTTTTTTCCTTGTAAAAGTAGTAAAACCGGAAAAACTATATATATATTTAGTATCGCCGTAATCTTATTGACCCACAGAATAAAATTAACATGTTGTTTTAATTGCACGGTGAATTCCGTAAAAACGAAGCGCAAAAAACAATGGAGGAATCGCTGTTTTTTTCATTTTCTACCCCACAAATAATTTTTTTCCCGTTTCCTAGTATATTATATGGCACAATAAATGGTGCTACGAAAAACTACAACTCATCCCACAAAAAATGAAAATTAAAATCTGATAATTGTTTACAACTGGAAGGGGTTAACACTTTTTTAATTCACTGGGGGCTGCCATGTTTTATTTCATCTGTGTATGTGTCTCTTAACGACACATACATAGATGAAATATGGCAGCTATAGGGCATAACGAACGGGAGATGTTCAATACATAATGTGCATCTGCGGTCTCGCTCTGTACTGCGCATGCGCAGTTCAGAGCGACCCAGCACAGAAGCTGGTTTGTAGGGGGAAATCCGGAGCCATTTTGGAGAAGACCGGCTGCCGGTAAAGTGTGTATGTGTGAGCGCGTGCGCGCTGGGGATTATTCGTGTGTGTGCGGAGGCGCTCGACGGAGCAGCGGTGATCGCCGCTGTTCCTTCAAAACAGCTGATTGGTGGCTATGAAGGATCAGTGGCACATGAGCGTCGCTGATCCTTCACAGCCGCTTATCAGCTGTTTTGAAGGATCAGCGGCGAGCACCGCTGGTCCATCGAGTGCCCCCCCACACATACACACACAAACCCCCCCAAACATGCAGGTAAGGGAGGGTTTGGTGTGTGTGTGTGCGTGTGCGTGGGGGGGTATTTTGTGTATGTGGGGGGTCTGTGTGCAAGGCGGTTGCATGTTTTGGGGGGTTTGTGTGTGAGGGGGTGCTCGACGGAGCAACGGTGCTCGCAGCTGCTCCACGGATGCTCGCCACCGTTCCTTCAAAACAGCTGATTGGCGGCTATGCAGGACTGGCGGCATACGAGCGCCGCTCATCAGCTGTTTTGAGAGATCAGCCGCGAGCACCGCTGCTCCGTCCAGTGCCCCCCCCCCACATCCCCCCAAACACGCAGGTAAGGTGTGCGCGTGCATGGTTTTGCGTGTGGGGGTCTATGTGTGGCGCGGTTGTATGTTTGGGGGGGGTTAGCGTGGGGGAGGCGCTCGACGGAGCAGCAGTGCTCACTACTCCTCTATGGAGCAGTGGTGCTCGCCGCTGTTCCTTATAAACAGCTGATTGGCGGCTGTTTTGAAGGATCAGCAGCGAGCACTGCTGCTCCGTAGTTCCTTGCTCCTTCTGTGAGCCACCGTGTAACTACATGGCGATTCACAGTAGAAGCAAGGAAAGAAGAAACAAAGGCATATTATTAACTTTTATTTTTTTTGTTTTGCATGTTCCTCTTGACCGTTTGGACTACGTCGTAGATTCGTTGGACTACTTCGATGATCTACTTTTTTTTTTTTCATTTAAATAAAATGGTGAAAGAGGGTTGTGTGAGAATTTTTATTTCAATAAAAAATTATTTTCTTATGTCTCTGTTTTTTTAATACTTTATTACCACCTTAGTAATGGCAGTTGTCTGTTTGACGACGTCCATTACTAAGGTGGGGTTTAGTGTTAGCCAGTAAAAAAGCTAGCACTAACCCCCCATTATTACTAGTACGGCACCCATCGCTACCAGGGGTATCGGGAAGAGCCGGCTACCATCCAGTATCCGACCATCTGTAGTGATGGTTGGGCACTGGGGCGGCCTTTTTTTGGTCTGTCCTGTAGCTTCTACCAAAAACACTCCCAAAATGAGAGCTGGACACTGCTTAGCAAATTGAAGACACCTTTTCCTGGCTTGTAGCCAAAAATAGGGAGGGGGTTGAGTCTCCCTTCCACATTTACAGCAGCTGTAAGTCAGGCTGCATTGCCTGATTCCCCTTGCTGTAATTCTGGGAAGTGCTCCCTCTGGTGGCCAACATAGGAAAACGTCAAATCAAAATTTTATTTTTAGTACTTTCCACCTTGTGGAAGAAAACAAAATACAGCAAAAAAAAACTTAAAAAATATAATAAACATAAGTAACTTACTACATTTTTTAATTCACGACACATTCCCTTTAATTTAGGGAACTCGGGCGCGGCGTCATCATCTACAGGAGGTGTACGCGGCGTCATCTACAGGAGGTGTGCGCGGCATCATATACAGGAGGTGTGTGTGCGCGGCGTCATCATCTACAGGGGGTGTATGGCACTATCTACAGAGGGCACTGTGGAACTAGCTAGGGCACTGTAACATTATCTACAAAGAGCAGTGGTTGGTACAATTTACAGGGAGCAGTGTGTGGCAATATCTACTGGGGGCAGTGTGGGGCACCATCTACAACGGGTACTGAGTGTGGCACTATCTACGCTGGTTCTTATGCTACCAGTAGTGGTCAGCACAGTTTGCCTAGCCATAGTGATAAAGTGAGACATCACCTGCCTGTAAACAACCGGATAACCAGAGACATACCGGCCACCATAGTAGTTGTCAACCAAACTAGTGCAGACATTTTGTTGACACACCCACCAAAGACACCACATGTGCCCTAAGTGTCCCTGGAAAAAAAACTGTGTACCTGCCATATTCGCGGTCAGTTATATATAAACATCGTCTCCTACACAGACCTCGTGTCTCTCGCTGTCTATTATGCGCTCAACTGACATCTGCAGTTCTATGGAGATGGCTGGTGCAGTAGAACTCTGAGGAAGTTATTATTCAAACAGTCCAATCAGATGCTGCCAACTGGTTTGTACCACTGAGTAAACTACAAGGGTGGGCTCGGATTAAACCAATTAATGCTTTTGTGTTTGTTTTAAAAAAGCAACAACCTTTTATATGTGTGTGGAAAGGAAATGATTAAATGATTTATTATATCTCAAACAGAAAAACGGTGACATTACAGATTTGTGGCCGGATTCTTGGAAACTGCTGCACTTTTTGAGTCTTTATTTCTATGGTGTTTTTCCCTATTGATTTTATAAGGAAATGTTATAACTGAGGTAAAACAAGCATTTACTACCACATGTGCTCTTGCTATATGTAGTATTACACCTGCAATATCCGGTCCTTGCACAAACAGCGGCTCTTATGTTTCGCATGCCGCCATGGTCTTGTGTGAAATTCCAGGATACAATTATTTGCTCAGTTGCATTTTTCTATGCAATTTATAAGGTAAGCAAGTTAATTGTAAAAATGAAGATTTGCCCTATTTCCACATTTTAGTGTTATGTTAGTGCCTTCATCATACTGGATGGGTGAGATAATGTGACTGATAGAAGATAAGTGGCGGTTTCCCTATTTATGGAGGTTTCACACATTGGGCTCTCACATTATTGATGAATTGCTGCGAGGCCTCCCCCCCTGAATGGTAGATGTATGTAACTTATTGGGTCCGTGCACACAAGCGGGATACAATGCGTATAAGCACACAACATATCCGTCATAGGAGCTGCAGAGAATTCTGCCAGAAAAACCGTACCAAATTGTGGTGCAGTTTTTCGGGGGGTATCTCCGCTGCGGAAATACTGGTAGAAAAAAAATAATTTAATGCTTATCCCGTTCTCCATTCTCATAGCGACGTGTCCCTCCAGCGTCGGACTGGAATACCTTGGGACCACGAGAGAAAAATCTCCTGAGGGCCCACTCTCCATTTACACATCCACTTTTATTTGTATCATAATCTTTGTTATCATTGCACATACAGAACATATGATCAATAAGATCTAATAGGTAATTTATTAATCAGTTCATAAGAAATAGACCCTAGTTGGTAAGTGTTTATCTCCATAGTCATATACAAATGTGGTTGTCCTCGGCTAGACCTTTTGGGCCCATTATTGTGCCAAAGTCTGATCACACCAGAGGATCCTCTGGTGGGACAGAATTGCAGCATTTCTACCAGAAAAATTACAAAATGTGCCTATTTGTTGTGGCTTTTACCTCCCCATTGAATTTGATGGGGGAAACCCGCAACAGAAGAGCAGCAATTCCGCAACATGAATTGAAAGGCTGCGAAATGAAAAAACAGCACCGCAGGTCGATTTATGAACGATTTCTCTGTAGATTTTTTTAAAATCTCATCCACCCTGCTGCTACTGTAATACGCTGCAGATTTTCAACCATGAAATCCGTTGCGGAAAATCCGCAGTGTTTTACGCTGTGTGTCCCTTCCCATAATCATCAAATTTCACCTGTGAGTCCACTCCCCTTCATAACACTATATGACATGTCTAAACGCTTCTTTAGGCCTCATTTACACGAGCGTGTGCGTTTTGCGCACGCAAAAAAACGCTGCGTTTTGCGTGCGCAAAAGGCAATTGACAGCTCCGTGTGTCATCCGTGTATGATGCGCGGCTGCGTGATTTTCGCGCAGCCGCCATCATAGAGATGAGGTAGTCGACGCCCGTCACTGTCCAAGGTGCTGAAAGAGCTAACTGATCGGCAGTAACTCTTTCAGCACCCTCGACAGTGAATGCCGATCACAATCTACACCAACCTGTGAATAAAAAAAGACGTTCACACTTACCATGAACTGCCTGCTTCCTCCAGTCCGGTCTCCCGGCCGTTGCCTTGGTGACGCGTCCCTCTCTTGTCATCCGGCCCCACCTCCCAGGATGACGCGGCAGGCCATGAGACCGCTGCAGCCTGTGATTGGCTGCAGCCTGTGCTTGGCCTGTGATTGGCTGCAGCTGTCACTTGGCCTGAATTGTCATCCCGGGAGGTCGGACTGGAGTAAGAAGCCGGGAGTTATCGGTAAGTCAGAACTTCTTTTTTTTTTTACACGTATATGTATATTGTGATCGAAAGTCACTGTCCATGGTGCTGAAACAGTTTAAGTCTTTCAGTACCGTGGGCAGTGACTGTCTCCTGACGTCGCGTACCCGAACATTTTTTGCCGGGTTCGGTTAAAACGAGTTCGGCCGAACCCGGTGAAGTTCGGTGCGCTCATCTCTAATTTGACACTCCGTTTGGATGTTTGTAACCAGAAAAGCACGTGGTGCTTTTCTGTTTACATTCATCCTTTTGACAGCTCTTGCGTGATTTTCGCGCATGCAACGCAGGACCGTCAGTGTGGCATGCGTTGTTTTCACGCACCCATTGAAGTCAATGGGTGCGTGTTGCGTGAAAAACGCAAGAATATAGAACATGTCGTGAGTTTTACGCAACGCACTCACGCTGCGCAAAATTCACGCATCGTCTAAACAGCCCCATAGACTATTATAGGTGCGTACGACACGCGTGAAAAGCACGCGCGTCGCACGCGCGTATAATACGCTCGTGTAAATGAGGCCTTAAACTAGTATTTTAACCCTGAAGAGGGAATGTCGCATCAGAAAATGACCTATTGTTTAAATAAACATATTGTTTAAGAATTTTTGATGATGATAAAAAAAAAATATTTTTTAATTTTCCATGTCATTATCTATATTCAAAAATAATCTTAAAATGTTGCAGTTTTCACTCTGGCCACTGAACCTCATAATGAATTGACACCCTGTTCTGTAGAGATCACTTCTCAGCAGTCAAATCATTATGATCACAGGCAAGGCCAAACTAGAACTAAAAAGCTGCCCTTGTATACAAACCCCACCAGCCCACATACAATATGGCCCCCGTTACCCGCATAATGCAGAAAAATAGCAGTGACTATTGCTTTACTTTGGTCACACCCCTCGCCACTCACTTCAATATGTAAACGACATCATCAACACAAGAAGGGAAATAAAAGTAGATATAGAAATACCTAGTCACATGGTCGGGGACAGGCGTATGCTGCCACTAAACAAACACCAAAATATCCAATAATACCGCCATAGAGCGACCATGTATTGGTCAGATACCTGTTCTATACTGACACTCTGCAAAGTATTATTACACTGCAGACTAAAGAGGAGAATACAGTACTGATCAGACACAGTAAGGCCCTGTTCACACTGAGATTTTTTACACATTTTTTGACGCGGAAACCGTGTCGGAAACCACGCCAAAAAAGCCTCCCATTGATTTCAATGGGAGGCGGAGGCGTTTTTTTTACTGTCAGCGGAAAAACCGCCTCACTGTAAAAAGAAGCGCCATGCCCTATCTTTGGGCGTTTACGCCTCTGACCTCCCATTGACATCAATGGGAGGCAGAGAAAGCGTATTTCGTGGCATTTCTTTCCCATAGCACTCAATGGGTGCGAGCGAAAAACGCCACGAAAATCGCGGCAAACGGTGTACAGGGAGGTCAAAATCTGCCTCAAAATCCCAAACGGAATTTTGAGGCAGAATTTTCCTCCTGCAAAAAACTCAGTGTGAACAGGGCCTAACTGGCAGAATACATAACAATTGAAGAGGACCTATCAGCTCTCCTGACAGATCTGTTTTAATAAATTAAGCCCAGCCTCTAATCCCACCCAATCCCTGCCCATACACACCTGGTTCAGCCCACACAGTATCATGCTCCCATAGTGCCTCGCACACAGTATATACATAGCTGCCACTATACTGTGTAATGCCCCCATAGCTGCCACCATACAGTATAATGCCCCCATAGTTTCCACCATACAGCAAAATGCCCCCTTAGATGCCCCCATACAATATAAAGCCAACACAGATGCCCCCATACAGTATAATGCCCACACAGGTTCTCCCATGCAGTATATTGCCCACACAGATGCCCTCATACAATATAATTCCCACACAGATTGCTCCATTCAGTATAATGCCCCCAAAAATCCACCATACAGCATAATGCCCAAACAGATGCCCTCATACAGTAAAATGCCATAATAGCTGCCCCATACAGCATAATGCTCAAAAGCTGCCCCATGCATCATAATGCCCAAAAGCTGCCCCATACAGCATAATGCCCCCATACAGCATAATGCCCCATACAGCATAATGCCCCCATACAGCATAATGTCCCACAGCTGCTCCCATACAGTATAATGCCCCCAAAGCTGCCCAATACAGCATAATGCCCCCAAAGCTGCCCCATACAGCATAATGCCCCCAAAGCTGCCCCCATACAGCATAATGCCCCCAAAGCTGCCCCCATACAGCATAATGCCCCCAAAGCTGCCCCAATACAGCATAATGCCCCCTAGCTGCCCTAGATGCCCCATACAGTATAATTTCTCCATAGCTGGCACCATACAGTATAATTCCCCCATACAGTATAATGCCCCCACTGCTGCCACCATACAGTATAATGCCCCCACAGTTTCCCACATACAGTATAATGCCCCCACAGCTTCCCCATACATTATAATGCTCCCTTAAACTTCCCCTAGTGCCAGTGTCCACATATAAAGCGCCAGTGCCCTGATAGTGCCACAGTGCCCATGTAGACAGTGCCACAGGGTTGGTCCCTTTAAGATAGTACCCATAGATAGTGCCACAGTGTCCATGTAGATAGTGCCCCCCCCCCCCCTGTAGATGGCACCATTGGGACTTCAATGCTTGGAAAGTAACATCAGGGGCTACTCCTGGAGCGGAATCCCCTGCCAAAGCGTTGCCGACGCTCTGGCAGGGGATTCCGCTCGAGGAGTAGCCCCTGACGTCACTGTCCGTAAATGGACAGGGACGTCAAGGGCTTCCCCGGGCACAGCGTTTAAAGTAGCGCTGCGCCCAGGGAGTTCTCGGCGAGCAGAGCAGCTCCCTCTGCTCCTTTGCTCTGAACTAATGCTGAAGCAGGGATCTGATGGTTCCCTTCTTCAGCATTGGGTTCATCTGTATCTGCGTCCTGAGGACGCAGACACAGTTGACAGCAAGAAATACCCCTGGCCGCCCGGGACAGCAGGACACCGCCCGGAATCCGGAACTGTCCCTCTGAATCCGAGGCATTTGGGAGGTATGTGTTATTACTACTGGATATAAAAAAAAGCCTTATTCAGACGAACATAGGGAAAAATCGGACGTGAAAAATCGCCATTTTTCACATCTGAGTAGCCCTGTGGAGGTCCTGTTTTCACGTATCCCCATAGACTTAAGTCTATAGACGGATCCGTGAAAACGGAAGAAAATAGGACATGTTCTATGTGTCAACGGACCCTTCACACTGTCTGTTGAAACAACGTCCATGTGAACGGCCTCATTGAAATATATGCGTCCGTGTGACGACCGTTGTTTTAATGGCCGTCACAAGAACACGTATTCTAAGTACGTTCATCTAAATACGGCCTAAAATTGTTGAATCATCACCGACAGTATACATTTTTTTTACATTTTGAGATGCAGCTTCCATGTATCCTGTATACATAGAAGCTGTATTCCACCGTTAAAACCCATTCCGACAGCTGAGCTGCACTCACAGCTCCGGTGAAAGGAACGCAGGATCCAGCTAATAATGATTACGCCTAAATTCATGAACATTTTGACCTGACAGAATCGGCTTTGACGGCAGGATACAGCTTCCATGTATACAAAATACATAGAAGCTGTATCTCAAAAAGTCAATTTTCTTTATAAAAAACAATTTAAAAGTTGTTTAAAATCAAATAAAACATTGATTAATTAAAGGAAAATTAGCTTTAAACGTGTACATAGCCTTTATGTGCTTTATAGGCTCTATTTTGAGTGTGCTAACAGGGAGAAGGAAGCTACCCTGACACACTATTATATCTTTGTAAAAAAGAGTGAATGTTAAATTACACGGTGTGAGTGAATTTTATATATTCCTTGATTTGCTTTCTTTTTCTTATGTTTGCGTTTTGTTGGGAGTGTATTATGCTTGTACTGTGTAGTTTACTGTGTCAATTTTTTGTGGCATACAGTAGGTCATCAACAGAAGTGCAAAAATTTGTAAAAGGACCCCCCCTCCACACATGTATATTAATGGTATGCTATGTTTCAAATGTGTCTTTGGGCAACAGTGCACGGGTGCAACTGCTACCTCTGCACCCCTAGCTACTACGCCCTAAGTCATTTGTGTTACCTCTATCAATAACAAAGGGTTACAGCTTCCTAATTTTAAAGAGGTTCTCTCATCAAGACAACCCCTGTGCATATGCCTATTAGGGCACATGGACGTCATAGTGGCGGCTGGCTGGATAGTTATTTGTTTGAACTGCGGGTATGTAGTGAAACATTTCCCTTGCGGCAGTTGCTTTACATTTTATCTTTTGTCTCTTCAGTAGGATCCAAACATCTAGGGAACATTCACATGTTGGGATGACAGAACATCAAAATGAATGCAAAACCGCGATATGACTACGTGTGAATACACCCATACTGTTTAAATGTATGCACACATATACCTATGATTTGTTGTCCATTGACTTCCATTATGAAACATAGTAAGATACACTTTGCAGTATTCTAAGAAAAAAGTTATCCAGACGCAACACTGTCAATCATCAGTCAAAAGGAAATATTTTGCATATGTCTGCACAATAGAAGCCTATGAGTGCTGTACGGTATTTTTGGTATTTTTCCCTTCTACCTGCACAGCACTGACAGCATGGCCCCCAGAAGAGCAGGAGAAGAGCCTACTCTTCCAGGAGGCCTCCCCCTTTTTATAGAAGAGTCTCCTGGACAATCCCAGCAGAGTTTGCATTCAACTAATGGGTACAGGGCAATACATTGTTATAGGTCATATCATATATCACTGTTAAGCTTTGTTCACACAGAGGGTTTTTTTGCAGGCAGAAGAAATCTGCATTAGAATTCCTTCAGGAATTTTGAGGCAGACTTTGACCTGCCTGCACTTTTTTCCCCGCGTTTTTTGCGGCGTTTTTTTTGCCCAGGGCCATTCTAAAGCAAGGATGGCGGGCAAAAAATTTAGCGAAAAATGCTCAGAAACGAGCGCCGTGGGTTTTTCTGCCTCATTGATTTCAATGGGAGGTCAGAGGAAACCACGACATGCCGCTCTATTTCCCCGCAAGAGGCTATAAGTCTCCCGGGAAAAAAACATGCCTCTGCCTCCCATTGATATCAAAGGGGGGCGATTTTGGCTGTTTAATTTGATACGGTTTCCGTGTCAAAGTCAGCGCCAAAAAAACTTTGTGTGAACAGGGCCAAAAAAAGAAACATTGTACTTACATGAAGAAAACGTATACCAAGGATCATAGGCACAGCGGAGTTCCTGCTAGTTACTTCATCAAGCATTTACACAGTAGGGAATTATACGCCCCATGATGATGTCACAATGTGAGTTACAATAATCAGAATTCTATCTATAATCATAAAGCAACCTACATTTTCTTTTAGCACTGCGGGCGAGTTTTAGACTGTTTTCTTTTAATGTAATGAGAGTAGGGTTCTGATGATAAATATGTTAATACATTTTACTTTTATACTTTTCATGCTTTTACTGTATATGTTTGATATAAATGTTGATTTCTATTTTTATATAAACAACAATGTGACATGTTCCTTTTTTGTTTCCTTTTTCATGTCAGTGGCAGCAGATACTTTACTGTGTACATGCCAGCTTCAAAATGTTTTATATTAAAAGAGTAACTACACTTTTATCAAACGTTTAAAATTACATAGAGACATATCAAAAGTTTGGTTCAGCGGGGGCCCGGGTGCTGAGACCTCCACCTTTGCTGAAACTAAGGTGCAGAAACGCTCAGCACCTTTGGCTGTGATCAGCGCTCCCTGTCAGACTGAAGACGAATAACATACACATTCTGATGGAGCGCTGATCACAGGCAAATGTGCAATGCGCTCAGCCGAGTGCTTCTGCACCCTCGTTTCAGCAACGGTGGGGGTCTCAGAGCCCGGACCCCCAACAATCTAAACTTTTGATATGTCTCTATGACATATGAAAAGTTTGATGAAAGTATAGTTACTCTTTAAAGGGAAGGTCCACTTTAAACAACTTTGCAAATAGGCAATTAAAAACGTCCTACCGTTTTGTTTCTAAAGCTCCTATGTGACTACATACTAATGCTTCATGCACACAACCTGTATTGGTTTTGCTGTTCTTGTAAACCACGTGTACGTTGCGGTCAGTTGGAACGCAAAAAACACTAGTTGTGAATCCGTGTGTCACCTGGACTCACGGATCCGCAACCATTCACCATTATTGGTGAATCCGCAAATCCGGACCGTAAAATGACTGGTCCTGAGTTTTTGCAGTCCGGGTTTGCGGCCCTCGTACTAATCCGTGTAAGTCACAGTCATGTGCATGGGGCCATAGAAAATATTGAGTCCGCAATTTATCTGCAAAAATGCGGATACATTGTGGCCGCAAAAATACGGTCATATGCATGATGCCTAAGAGTATGTTCACACGGCTTATTTTTGGCTGTTTTTCGGGCCGCAAATGGCCACTGTCATGGCATCCCGAGGTTATAAGAAGGACTGGCTGGTAACACGGCGCTAGTAGCCCCATTTGAACCCCAGAGGATGCTACATTTGTAGTGAAAGATGTCGGGGGGCATAGTTTGTTTTAATTCAATGCTCCATTGGCAGTTAGTTACACTCTCTATCCTAATCTTACCAACACAGCGTTCTGCAGGCGCTGTTTCCATTTGATACATGGTACCGCACTGACCGAGTGCTTTATAGCAACGTGTCATGCAAATTCCTCACTGTCAGTGAGCATTGGCTAACTTTTAAAGTGTGTGTTTTTTTGTTCTGTCTATTTAGCAATATCTAATAAAAGTTATATTTTAGCTTACACTATTGCAGCCAGCCGTAAATTAGGGCCTTTTTTTTTTTTTGCTTAAGAGCAAATTTGTTTAAAATTCTTGTGGTAATATATTGCCCGTCGGTTAGCAGGGTCTCCTATTGCTCATGAAAATCACGGAAAGCACACGGATGCACATCCGTGTGCCATGCATTTTATTCACGCAACAGTTGCTAAAGAAATGATGAGGAAAATAAGCAACGCCTCCTTCGATTTATTTTGCTGACGTGAAAACGCGTGACATCCGGATGACAAACGCGCGTAAAAAATGCAGACACACACTGTACACGGATGTCACACAGAACTGCAACGCAAGAAAAACGCTGCGTTTTTGACGCGGGTAAAATGGACACGTTCATGCGAATAAGACCTTAGAGTATGTTCCCACACACCGTATACACTGCAGATTTTCTGTAAAAAAACGGTTGCAAATCTGTCACAGAAATCCTCAGCAAATAGTGTGTTTTTGCTGTGCACATTGCTGCAGAAACGCTGCGGTTTTTCCTGCAAGTTTAGTCTCAAGCATTGATTATAGCAAACTATATGTGCACCTTCGGGTTTTCAGCGGTTTTCAACTGTCTTTCCGCTGTGTAAACGCTGTATAAAACTTAACTTGCGTATTTTAGTGTGGAATTTATGCTCCACATTCAAGTCTATGGGACAAAAACACAGCATCTCCGTTTAGAATACACAGCGTAAATTGACGTGGCTAAGATAAGCTAAATCTCATTCTCTTTGCTGTACGGTAAATACTGCAGAATTTCCACAGCGTTTATGCTACGTGGGAACCCAGCCTTGGCTCGATTTACATCTGCATTCTGTTTCCCGTTGTTCTGCTCCGTCATAGGAACAGAACTAGAAAAACGGAAGCGCAGGATCTGTCACATGACTGAAATCAACAGCGACCAACGGAACCCAATGACTTTAATGAGTACCATTGGGTTACCATAATTTTTCTTGATCAAATAGCACCGCATCCTCCAAAGCCGATGTGAACAGAGCCTGATTTCTGGCACCCCGCAAATCACTAGAACAGGGGTCCAGTACCCCCGTTCTGCCTCACTGCACCCTCCACAGTGAAGACGAGCATGTGCCTTGACGCTTCATTCAATCTCTAATGCCGCCGTGGTCTTTTGTTCTTACGATGTTCACTGTGCGCTAAAAATTACGTTATATTTAGTCTGCGAATCAGCATGAATACAGAGATGTCAAATTGATATATTTTTTTATGTTTTACTACTTTTACAAATAAAAACAATTTGTTAAAAAATTGTTTTGTGTCACCATATTTTTAGATCCATAACATTTTTATGTCATCATCGGTAGAGCTGTGTTAGGCTACATGCACATGTTGCATATTTTGCAGTGGAAAATACGCACCAAAACTGCAGCAATACGCACGAAATTCGCAGGCCAAAACCGCAACGTTTTTTTTTTTAAAGCATTTTTCGGTGTCGTTTTTATGTTTTGATGCGTAAATTGCGGCGTTTTCATGCTGCATGTTTTGGTGCAATTTTATAATCCGCAACGCAGGACAATTTATATGCGGTAAAATAGTGCAGCGTGTAGATTTCCTAGAATCTCATTATTTATGCTGGTACTGTATTACGTTGCGGTTTTTCCGCATGTAATAAGTATTGTGTGCATTGGCCGGGTTCCCACGGGATGGATACGCTGCGTAAAAACCACGCAGCGTATCTGACCTGGAACTCGTAGTACATTCCATCCAAAAACCGCACCACATGCATTTTTCACTGAAAGCAGCAGTAAAAACCGTTCATACTATCATAGGCCGTTGTTATGGCGATGTGTCCCTCCATTGCAGTCCGGTCCGGTCTCCCTGGATGACTCTGCAGCCCATGTGACCGCTGCAGTCTATGATTGGCTGTAGCGGCGGTCACATGGGATGTAACGTCACCCCAGAAGGCCGGCCTCTGACATCATCCCATGTCATCACCGATGCAGCGGTCACATAGGATGCAACGTCATCCCAGGAGGCCAGATTGCAGGAAGGAGGGCGTTCTAAGTAATATTTTTTTAATTTTTCCGTAGTTGCGATTTTTGCAGCGCAATCACTGTGACTACGCCGCAAAAGTCACAACACTTGGCTTTCTGTTGCGGGTTTTGATCGGCGCTCGCTGCACAGGCCGAGTGTCGGATGGTGTAAAAGGGCCTTTGGACAGGATACAACTAGACAATTAGAAGCTGCGCCAAATTTGGCAGAACGGTGCATGGAGAATGATACATTTGCTACAACTGGCAAGATACTTTTCTCTTTCTTTTGTTACCTCCTTGCGGCTCTGTATTTTAAACCAATATTTTGCACCAGAAAATGGCGCTAGATGTTTATAAATTTGCCCCCTTTTACAACTCCTCTTGGCCACAACGCTTTTTCTAGACACTTTTTAAATAGTCAAAGATGGTGCAAAAAGTGTCTAAAATATAATTAATTTGGTGTAAGGCTATTTACTCCACTTTTTTGGCACTTTTTGCTTAGCAATTCCCCATTCATGCTTCCCAATGGAAGAAAAAAATCGCAAGTAAGGGCCTGTTCACATCACCGTTCATTTCCGTTCCGGGCTTCCGTCGGAGGGTTCCCGTCGGGTTAACCCCGCAACGGAAAGTGAAACTGACAGCACAGCTTCCGTTTCAGTCAGCATTGATTCAGTCACCGTTTCAGACTACGCTATTGATTCCGTCGGAAAACCAGAAACCAGCCGGAATGGTGACGGACGGAAAGCATCAGCGATGTTTTGAGATCAATGGTGACTGAAACGGAAGCTGTGCTGTCAGTTTCACTTTCCGTTGCGGGGTTCACCCGACGGAATCCTCCGACGGAACCCCGGAACGGAAATGAACGGTGATGTGAACAGGCCCTAACTTTGCAACCGTAAAAAAAATGGCGGACCTTTTTGCCGTAGTTGCAAGGAACCTCGTGACTTTGTTTCTATAGAAAAGCACTGAGGTCGCTTTGTGGGCGATTGTATTTTGGAATGTAGCCCTAGCCAAAGAGGGATCTGTTCTTTAGGTGTTATGGCTTACATAAGTCCTGTTACAAATAACCTGTCCTGATAGTAAAGAGATTTCCACCAGAAGACAAAATACCCCTAATGTACATTGAAAATGTGAAAAAGATCATTTAATAACTTACTTCTGTGCTGAGATGTCATCGCTTCAAGACACAGGCCCAAAGCCCATGTAGTAAAACTGCCAGCTTCCTGTTGTGATTTGTCAGGTGCAAAGTTGTCATGGAGACCATGTGTGGATCCAAATCACTAAATACAGGATGGCTCCATTCAAACCAATATTCAAGCCAGGACTTTAGTATTGAATTTGCTGCGCTGTGTCTTGAATCTGGGGTTTACCTTAAATTTTGTTTTCTTTTTTAAGGCTGTGTTCACACAGCGTATTTTGCACGCTGAATCAGCACTGAAAACGCTTTGCTTTTGCCTCCCATTGATTTCAACGGGAATCATTAGGGTATGTTCACACGGCTTAACGTCAGCCAGTTTTTGGGCCGTAAACGCCCAGAAAAACGGCTAAAACTACGGGGGCTGAATGCCTACAAACATCTGCCCATTGATTTCAATGGGAAAAAGGGCGTTCCGTTCCAACGGAACGATTTTTTTACGTGCCGTTTTTAAAAACAGCGTGTAAAAAAACGCCTTGTAAAAAAAAAGAAGTGCATGTCACTTCTTGAGCCGTTTTTGGAGTCGTTTTTCATTGACTCAATTGAAAAACAGCTCCAAAAACGCTGCAAAAACGCAAGTTGCTTAAAAAACTTCTGAAAATCAGCGGCTGTTTTCCCTTGAAAAGAGCTCCGTATTTTCAGCCGTTTTTAGTTTAGCGTGTGAACATACCCGTAATTCACACGGCACTGATTTTTTAGCTTGCTGAAACAAATTCAGCCGCACTTGAAAGAAAAACAAAAAAAAACACCTTTTGACCTATCTTGGCATGGATTCTGCGCCACAAAGGGTATGTGCACACGAGAAGTGGCCTTTAGGCTGGGTTCACACGACCTATTTTCAGGCGTAAACGAGGCGTATTATGCCTCGATTTACGCCTGAAAATAGGGCTACAATACGTCGGCAAACATCTGCCCATTCATTTGAATGGGTTTGCCGACGTACTGTGCAGACGACCTGTAATTTACGCGTCGTCGTTTGACAGCTGTCAAACGACGACGCTTCGTGACTGCTTCGTGATTGAAGTCAATGAAGAACAGCTCAAGATTTACGAGCGTCACAGACGCCTCGCATAATGCGAGGAGGAGCTTTTACGTCTGAAAAGAGGCAGCTGTTTTCTCCTGAAAACAGTCTGTCTTTTCAGACGTAAAAGACAGATCTCGTGTGCACATACCCTTACGTCTGAAAAGACAGACTGTTTTCAGGAGAAAACAGCTGCATCGTTTCAGACGTAAATGCTCCTCCTCGTATTATGCGAGGCGTCTTTGACGCCCGTAAATCTTGAGCTGCTCTTCATTGACTTCAATGAAGAACGGCTCAAATTACGTTGCAAAGAAGTGTCCTGCACTTCTTTGCCGAGGCAGTCAATTTACGCGTCGTCGTTTGACAGCTGTCAAACGACGACGCGTAAATTACAGGTCGTCGGCACAGTACGCCGGCAAACCCATTCAAATGAATGGGCAGATGTTTGCCGACGTATTGTAGCCCTATTTTCAGACGTAAAACGAGGCATAATACGCCTCGTTTACGTCTGAAAATAGGTCGTGTGAACCCAGCCAAATTCCCATTTTAGCAATGAGAGCTGAAAAACAGCGCCGACAAGCTTGGGCGCAGTTTTTGGTGCTGAAAAGCCCCATAAACAGCTTCCAAAACAGCCTGCATTTAAAAATCTGCCTCCAAAATCAACATGGGAAAACAGGCTGATTTTGGAGACAGAATCAGCGACTGATTTTTAGGCCTCATTCACACGGCAGGGTTTCCTGGCCGGGTGCCGGCCGTTCATAAATCGGCCGGCACCCGGCTGCATTAGGAATAATAGACCCCTAATGGGGCTATTCACACGACCGATTTTTTGACGGCCGGAAAAACCGGCCGTCAAAAAATAGGACATGCTCTGTCTTCGCCCGGGTACCCGGCCGCCCGGCTCCCATAGAAGTCTATGGGGCCGGGTAATACACGGCCATCACCGGGATGTGTCCCGAGTGATGGCCGGGTTTTCCGGAGCTTGCGCTCTATCTCCTCCTCCTCACAGCGCAGAGTGCATGTGAGGAGGAGTTGATGCCATTCTGACGAATGGCATCGCTGTACACTGTGTGGCAGGGCCGGGGTGTACAGCAGGTGGAAGGGAGCGCTGCGCTGGCTCCCTTCCCCTGCTTGAAAAGCACCCTGGCCCGGCGACACCTTCGATGGCGCCGCTAGCAGCTGCTGCTGCGGCTGCTACTACCGTAGCGACGCCACTATAACAGAGCGGGGAGGTATCTCCCCGCTCTGCTATGTGCTCGCTGCACTTTAGCTCCTTGAAGGAGCGGAATCCCCGTGTTTTCGGGGATTCCGCTCCTGGACAGAGCGCTTGATGTCTCTGTCCATATCTGGGCAGTGACATCAGGGGAAACTCCTGAAGCGGAATCCCCGAACACAAGGGGATTCCCCTTCAGGAGTTGCCGCTGTCCGGATGTGCCCGGCCCGGCACGGATGCAAAACTTAATGCAAACCGGCCGGGCAAAATGGCCGATTTTACCGGCCGACACTCGGGCTCGGGAACGACCCGGTCGTGTGAATCCCGCCTTAAGCTTCAAAAAACTGTGTGTGAACAAGCCAGTTATTCTTTTTTTTGGGGAATGAAAAAAACCCAATTCCGACATTGTGTTTTGGGTTTCTTTTTAAAGGCTGGGTTCACACGACCTATTTTCAGGCGTAAACGAGGCGTATTATGCCTCGTTTTATGCCTGAAAATAGGGCTACAATACGTCGGCAAACATCTGCCCATTCATTTGAATGGGTTTGCCGACGTATTGTGCAGACGACCTGTAATTTACGCGTCGTCGTTTGACAGCTGTCAAACGACGACGCGTAAATTGTCTGCCTCGGCAAAGAAGTGCAGGGCACTTCTTTGCAACGTAATTTGAGCTGTTCTTCATTGAACTCAATGAAGAGCAGCTCAAGATATACGAGCATCACATACGCCTCGTATATTACGAGGAGCTGCTTTTACGGCTGAAACGACGCAGCTGTTTTCTTCTGAAAACAGGCTGTCATTTCAGCCGTGACAGCTAGCGTGTGAACATACCCTAACGTTGTTCACCGTGTGGTAAAAATTACAACTTTATTCTGTGAGTCGATACAATTAGGGTATGTTCACACGGAGTGTTTTCAGGCGTATTTCGGGGCATTTCCGCCTGAAAAAACTGAAGCAGAACGCCTCCAAACATCTGCCCATTGATTTCAATGGGAAATACGGCGTTCTGTTCCGACGGGGCTTTTTTTTACGCCTCGTTTTCCAAAAAGGGCACGTAAAAAGACGCCCGCGAAAAAGAAGTGCATGTCACTTCTTGGGACATATTTGGAGCCGTTATTCATTGACTGTTTAGAAAAACAGCTCCAAAAACGGCAGTAAAAAAACGCAGAGAAAATCGCGAGTGGCTTAAAAAACGTCTGAAAATCAGGAGCTGTTTTCCCTTGAAAACAGCTCCGTATTTTCAGATGTTTTTGTAACAACTCGCGTTTTTCGCTGTGTATTTTACGGCCGTTATTGGAGCTGTTTTTCAATGGAGTCAATGAAAAACTGCTACAAAAACGTCCCAAAAAGTGACATGTACTTTTTTCGCGGGTGTCTTTTTACACGCCGTATTTTGACAGTGACGCGTAAAATTACACCTCGTGGGAACAGAACATCGTAAAATCCATTGAAAGCAATGGGCAGATGTTTGTAGGCGTAATGGAGCCGTTTTTTCAGGCGTAATTCGAGGCGTTAAGGGTATGTTCACACGGCCTATTTACGGACGTAAATCGGGCGTTTTTGCTCCGAATTACGCCCGAAAATAGCGCCTCAATAGCGCTGACAAACATCTGCCCATTGAAAGCAATGGGCAGACGTTTGTCTGTTCACACGAGGCGTATATTTACGCGCCGCTGTCAAATGACGGCGCGTAAATAGACGCCCGCGTAGAAGAAGTGACCTGTCACTTCTTTGGCCGTAATTGGAGCCGCTATTCATTGACTCCAATGAATAGCAGCGCTAATTACGGCCGTAATTGACGCGGCGTTCAAGCGCCTGAACATGCCGGTACGGCTGAAATTACGGGGATGTTTTCAGGCTGAAACATCCCCGTAATTTCAGCCGTTACGGACCCCCGCCGTGTGAACATACCCTAAAGGCGCTCCTGAGTCATGGCCTAATATAATGCCTTGGAAGAAGTTCAGAGTTTTCCTGAGGGTGCCAGTGATATGTGGTATTATACATGTGTACACAGGGGTGCTCGGCTTTGGTGTCCTCACATTCCCACATGCAGCAGATCTTGTAGCGTGTGATCGTGTCTGCACAGAATTCCCGCCACTTGTTACACGCATGAGCAGTCAGCTGATCCGCATCGTCTGGAGCCTGGGACACAAGCGGGGCAGAGCCGCAGAAATTTCTGGTGTCCCGGCAAAAATAAACCTCAGCTACAGCGCACTGCGGCACAACGCTTCGTTACAGAGTCGGTCTTGTAAATACGGTAACGTGACAAATAATCCGAGCTCGTGTCGTCATATAACATGAGGGTAACCCTCGTGTGAATGTGTATATGCCTGAAGAGTGTAGTTCCCATGGTAACAGTGTCATGTACGACGTCATGTTCCACTCTGACCGGAAACGGAAGTCGCTGATTTGTCGGTGAAATCGTGCAGGTCTGGCAGGCGTGAGTGTAACCCTGAGGATAGCGGAGCATCCGCGGGGACGTTTTGGTTTCAGATGAGAGCAGCCATACGTCATGTGTGAGAATATTGGCGCTGGTATATTCCTTGTATATAGTCTTGTCAGCTGGGAGGAACTTTATCTATTGCTCCAGGCACGTCTCGGCTGTTTTACACATGAGAAATAGGTCACAGAGCCGCCATGGACTGCTTCGCTATGATCTCTGAGTCCCCCTCCTCCAGACTGTCCCCTTCCTATTTTCTTGGCTCATCATATGTTTGTTGTCGCCTCCATACTGTCGTCCTCTCCTGTGGCAGGTTCTTGTCAGTCTTGTTGCCTTTTTCTACAACTAAAATGCTGTGAATCCTACTTGTCTTCTTACGTTTCGGGTCCCTCTAAAGCTGAGTGTCCCCCGTGTCTTCTGAGATCTCCTTAAAGGATTTGTCCGGTTTCAGCAAATGTTGTTTTTTTGTATTAAAAAGCTATAAAATTTTCCAATATACTTTCTGTATTCTTCACAGTTTTCAAAATGTTTGCTTGTTATCCAGTAGGAACATTCACTGTTTACTTCCAGTGGATATAATTCATATAATTCTGTCTATGGTCATGTGATGGACACTCAGGTGCTGGAATCTTTAGAAAATCCAGCTCTGATACAGATACTGTAAGGCCGTGTTCACACGGGGCAGATATGCTGTGTAAAAGCACACAGCATATCCGCTCTGTGCGCCACCGGGAATAACGGTTGAAAAAGCGCACCAAACCATGGTGCAGTTTTTCGGCCGAAATGTCCGCTGCGGAAAACTGCAGCACTAAGCCGTCCTGCTGGCATGACGTTTCATCCCAGGAGACTGCTGCAGCCTGTGATTGGTTGCAACGGCGGTCACATGGGATGAAGCGTCGTCACAGGAGACCCTGCCTCTGAGGACATACAGGCCGACCTCCTTGGATGATGTTTCATCCCATCTGACCGCCGCTACAGCCTGTGATTGGCTGCAGCAGTCACATGGGAAGAAACGTCATCCCAGGAGGCCGCGCTGGAGGGAGGAATACAGAATTCTGGGTAAGTATGAGTTTGTTTGTTTTGAAGTTGTGTTTTTTGCGGCGGGATCGCTGCGAACCTGCCGGAAGAAAATGCAGCAACCTCTATTTGTTGTGGGTTTTACCTCCCTATTGAATTCAACGAGGGAAAACCCGCAACAAATAAGCAGCGTTTTTACGCAAATACAATTGACATGCTGCGTAATAAAGTTCCGCGCCGCAGGTCAATTTCTGAGCGTTTTTTCCGCTTGGTATTTACGCAGCGTGTGGATGAGATTTGTTTTATCTCATCTGTTTTGCTGCTACTGTATTTGCAGATTTTCCGCAACGAATTCCGTTGTGGAAAAACCACAGTATTTACGCAATGTGTGAACTGACACTAACTGGAGCTGTGCACCTGTGTGTCCATGACACTCAGGACCCGCTGTCACTGAACCCATCAGTCCTTCTGACTTGAGGGACTCAGGTCTACGTGCACGATACAGCTGCTCTGTATAGAGGATACAAAGCGGATGTATCTCCAAAAAGTAAAAATATGAATAAAAACTAATTAGTAATTTGCACCAAACACACTGATACACATTTGTATTTAAAGAACGAAAAAAAAACATTTAAAACGTTGCCTGACGAAACTTGTTGACCAAGGCTACATTCACACGACAGTGAAAAAAAATGGCCATTAAAAACTGATCAACTGTCAGTTTTTCATGGCCATTTTGCATCCGTGTGTCCATAAATTTGAATTCATTTCCAGTCCGTCTGTCTGTTTTTAATAACCGTTTGACATCCGTTTTTCATGGCCGTTAAAAAAAAAAGATGGATTTCATTTGTCAGGTTTTTGGTCCCAACCCCCTGAAAAGACCACTGTGCCCACGTAGATAGTGCCGCAATGTCCCTATAGATAGTGCCACAGTGCCCTCTGTAGATAATTCCCACATAGTACCACAGTACCCAGTATAGCTAGTGCCACATTGCCCACATATAAAGTGCCAGCTTAGTGCAACTGTGCCCATTGTATATAGTGCCACATTGCCCACATAGTACCACAGTGCCCATGTAGATAGTGCCAGTGTCTCCTGTAGATAGTGCCACACCCTCCTATAGCACCCCCCTTGTAGATAGCACTTCCCCTGTAGATAGCAACTGTAGGAGCTGGATTCCTCATAGACGGAGCCCCTGACATCTCTGTCCATATTTGGACAGTGACACCAGGAGAGCTGAATCCCCTGCCAGAGTGGGCCGGAGATTCCGCTCCAGGAATAACCCCTTGACGTCACTGTCCATATATGGATAGTGACGCTGGGGGCTACTCCAGGAGCAGAATCCCCTGCCAGAGCGGGGTTTGGCCGCCGGGGATTCCGCTCGTACAGGATGCTACAGTGGTGCTATCTACGGGGGATGGGGGGGTTTGCTATCTTCAGGCAGGGGGGCGCGATCTACATGGAGGGGTGCTGTCTACAAGACTAAAGTCCCCGGCCAGAGATCTTGCGATGCTCCGGCCGGGGATTCCATTGTTGATAGCCCTGACTTTACTGTCCTTATGGACAGTAATGTCAAGGGCTTCCCTGGGCTCAGCACTCAAAATAGCACTGTGTGCGGGGAGTCCTCGGCCCCGGATCAGTTTTTACAGGCAGTTACAAGGATTGTTTCCTGAAAAACGGCCGGTAAAAACTGATACATTGACTTCTACGGGAGCCGTCTGGCCGTGAAAACGGCGAAAAATAGGACATGTGCTATTTTTTTGACGGCCAACATTCACGGGTCGTTAAAAAAACGGCAGAGTGAATACACCAATAGAACCTCATGATTCTGAAAACGGCCGTCACACGGCCGTTTTTCACTGTCATATGAATGTAGCCTAAGCGTAAGTCCACACACGTAGAGCAAACACTGCAGATTTTCCACAACTGATTAACCCCTTCCCGCTCAGCTCAGTACTATTACGTCAGGCTGAGCGCATCGTTTGCGCTCAGCTCAGTAATATTACTGACCTGAGTTAACACGGCACCATTTTTCCCCGACACGTGTTTGAGTTGTGATACCTGCTGTTTCCGACCACGGTGGTCCTTGCCGATTATCCCCTTGAAAACCGCGTTCAATAACGATTGCGGATTCTTAGAGATTAAAACACCATCAACATCCCACGACATGGTTGCGGCGGCAACCGGAGGCCTAACAATGGCCTCGAGATATGCCATCTATGGAAGCCTAATGGGTCCTGACAAAGTCATGACCCGCTATCCTTGCTGTCAGTGAGCAGCTGACCGCTCTAATAGACTGCACTACGCAAGTAGTGCAGTGTATTTGAATTGCGATCAGGGCCTCCGGCCTTCAAGTCCCCTAGTGGAAAAAAAATAAATAAATAAACTATACATAATTAGTATCGCTGCGTCCGTAACTGCCTACAAAAGTATTTTGTTATTTATCGCGCTCGGTGAATGCCATAAAAGAAAATAATAATAATAAATCATACAAGAATCACAATTTTTTTTGTCAGTTCACCTCCCAAAAATTGGAATACAAAGAGATCAAAAAGGCGCGTGTACATATGTAAAAATGGTACTGATTGAAACTACAGTTCGTTATGCAAAAAACAAGCCGTCACACGGCTTTCTTGATGGAAAAATAAAAAAGTTCTGGCTCTTAGAATATGGCATCACAAAGTAAATGATTTTTTATAGAAAGTATAGCATTTGCACAATATAATAACACATAAAAAACTTTTAAACATATGGTATTGCCGTAGTCGTATCGCCCAACACAATAAAGTGAATGTCATTTATAGCGCACGGTGGACATAAAAAAAAAAAGGAATAACTAGTAGAATTGCTGTCTTTTAGTCACCATGCCTCATAAGAAATAGAATAAAAACTGATCTAAAAGTCGCAGCACCCCATGAAAACTACAATGAATTCCTCCAAAAGGTCTAGTTTCCAAAATGGGGTCACTTTTAAGGGGTTTCCCCTGTACTGGTAGCTCAGAAGCTCTGCAAATGCAACATGGCGCTCAGAAAATAGTCCAGCAAATTCTACATGCCAAATAGTTCTCCTGTCTTTCTGAGCCCTGCCGTTTGTCCAACCAGCAGTGTATGACCACATATGGGGTATTGCCGTAATCGGGAGAAATTGCTTTTCGAATGTTTGGGTGGTTTTTCGCCTTTATTCCTTGTAAATATTAAAAATGTGTTTATTTTATTGGAAAAATATGGGAATTTCAACAGTACAATCTAAATGCTCACTATACCCCTCAATAAATTCCTTGAGGGGTGTAGTTTGCCAAATGGGGTCACTTTTGGGGGGGGGGGTTTCCACTGTTTTGGCACAACAAAACCTCTTTAAAGAGAACCTTTCACCTGCCCATACATGTGCAGCATGTAAATAGGCAGTGCTTCACAAACACTGTCTCAATTTAAATAATTTTTCTAACTTCCTCCGTTATTTACATATCGGTGCCGTTATATTTGGCGCCTGATATGTAAATAAGCCCCTAAACCGTCAATGAGGTGTTTCTATCTAACTAAATGGCAAGGGGTTTATAAAATATAACTTTTACTTCATATTGTTTAAAATAATGTGCAAAACATACACACAGGACAAATTTAAAGGCTAAAAATGTGCTCTCTTTTGTGAGAGAAAACTGACGTTCTGTACGTTTTGTGCAGAGTAAATGCAAAGCTCCAAATATTACTGCATAAAGGAGGAGGTTTTTTCAAAGGTATATTTTGGGGTAATCCACCCCCCTACCCATTCTATAGTGTGTCCAAGTCCATCTTGATCCTGTAGCTGGGGACTGGGAAACCTCCTATTTTCCTTTTATATGTGTCCAGGCAGATAATGCTGTTCTCTTAGGGAGAACAGCATTATCTGCCTGGACACATATAAAAGGAAAATAGGAGGTTTCCCAGTCCCCAGCTACAGGATCAAGATGGACTTGGACACACTATAGAATGGGTAGGGGGGTGGATTACCCCAAAATATACCTTTGAAAAAACCTCCTCCTTTATGCAGTAATATTTGGAGCTTTGCATTTACTCTGCACAAAACGTACAGAACGTCAGTTTTCTCTCACAAAAGAGAGCACATTTTTAGCCTTTAAATTTGTCCTGTGTGTATGTTTTGCACATTATTTTAAACAATATGAAGTAAAAGTTATATTTTATAAAGCTCTATCATTATTCCAGTGATTCTTTACTAATTCTAAATAGAGTATTTATGCTATAAAAAACCTTTGGTGGAAGGAATAAAAATACCACCTGACATCTATTTAAATGGCAAGGGGGAATGATGTCTTCGCTCTGACACTGTCCAATCAGCTACGGACAATGTCAGGGCGGCGTGTGCTGTGTTCCCTTCTGCGAGAACACATTCACTCACTCACTCTGGTGGTTCTGCAGAGAGCGCGCTCTCAGTCTGTGTGTGTTGTCGCGGGAGGGAACCCAGCGCAAGTCGTCCTGACACTGTCCATAGCTGATTGGACAATATCAGAGCGAATACATCATTCCCCCTTGCCATTTAGCTAGACAGAAACGCCTTATTAATGGTTTAGGGGCTTATTTACATATTGGGCGCCAAATATAACGGCACTGATATGTAAATAACGGAGGACGATAGGAAAAAAATTAAAGTGTCCCAGGGTTTGTGAAGCCGTGCCTATTACATGCTGCACTCAGCTGCATATGTATGGGCTGGTGAAAGGTTCTCTTTAAAACCTGACATGGTACCTAAAATATATCCTGATAAAAAGGGGGCCTCTAGGTGCTCCTTTGCTTCTGAGACCGGTGCTTCAGTCCATTAGCACACTAGGGCCACATGTGGGATATTTCTAAAAACATCAGAATCTAGACAATAAATATTGGGTTGCGTTTCTCAGGTAAAACCTTCTGTTTTACAGAAAGAGAAATGGAATAAAAAGGATTTTCTGGCAACAAAAAAAAAAGTGAAAATTTCACCTCTACTTTGCTTTAAATTCCTGTGAAGCATCTCTTTTCCCCTCTTTTCTCCCTCCTCTCTGCTTTACCACTTTGGTTCCACGTGTCTAACATTATGGTTGTTTCCCTGAATGCACAGGGCCTGAACATCCCAGAGAAGAGATCCTCCGTCTTCTCTGGAAAAAGAAAGCGCACGTGGCGTTTCTCCAGGAAACTCACTTCAGGGCGGACAGCGTTCCACGGTTGACGGACTCTCACTATACGGAGGGGTATCACAGTGCCTCGCCGGACTCCAAGACCAAAGGGGTCTCTATTTTGATCTTGCGTTCTCTTCCATGGGAGCACGTGGAGACTCGCACGGATGGAGCGGGACGGTATCTCTTTGTGAAGGGTAGGTTGGCTAACACATTGTTCACATTGGCTACATACTATCTCCCTAACACTGGTCAGGTTGCCTTTCTGGAAAGGGTCTTGACGGAGTTGGATGGTTTCCTGGAAGGCACTCTCATACTAGGGGGGGGATCTGAACCTTACATTGGACCCGACTATAGACTCCTCGCGCGGACATTCGTCGTTACCCAGGTCGGCACATCGCCGGGTACGTCGGTTGTTACATGAACACCAACTGGTAGACACGTGGAGGCTTATGCACCCGACGACAAAAGACTACACCTTCTTTTCGGCCCCCCACAACACATACACCAGACTAGACTACTACTTCCTTCGCCACTCCCATCTATCCAACCTCTCCTCAGTCTCTATTGATGACATTACCTTCTCGGACCACGCTTTCATTAATCTCACTCTCTGTATCCCAGCAGCCCACCCTCGATCCTGGCAGTGGCGGTTAAATGATTCGCTTCTGCAGGACTCGACGGTGGTTTTGGAAATACACAGGGGAGTATTTTGCCACGAATGTTTCTCCAGATGTTGGTCCGCTCAGTGTTTGGGAGGCGCATAAGTGCGTGATTCGTGGCTCCTTCATTCGGATCGGATCGAAGCTTAAAAGGGAGCGGACGGCCCACTTGAGTGACCTGTTATCCCGCATACACCTCCTGGAGCAGTCCCACAAGGCCTCCCTGGATCGGGTGGTGGGGGCGGAGCTGGGTCAGTTGCGTGTTCAGGTTCGTTCTCTTTGTCTTGCCAAGGCTAGGGCCACCCTGGTAAAGTGTAGGCGACATTTCTACGAATTTAGTAACAAACCAGGCAAGACTTTGGCACGGGCACTGTGGAAAACCAGGTTCCGTACCTACGTACCCAATGTACAGGTCCCAGGAGCTGGGGGTTTGCACCTCCCCCAGGATATTTCTGAAGCCTTCCGGGCGTATTACCACTCACTCTACAATCTCCCGCGGGCCTCTCCTTCCGCGTATGGGGGGATTCGACAGGAGCAGATGGAGGCATATCTCTGCTCCTCGGGGATGAAAAGTATCCCGCAGGAAGCTCTTGCTGCCTTGGAGGAGCCTATCTCTCCAGAGGAGTGGTCCTGGGCCCTGAAGGACTCTCCGGTGGGGAAGGCGCCGGGTCCGGATGGTCTACCCATTCAGTATTACAAGGTCTGCTCAGACCTCACTCCCCATTTTCTACAGGCCTATAACTCTCACGGAGGGGTGCTCTCTCCCTCAAGATGCTTTGAGGGCATACATCACGGTAATACCCAAGGAAGGAAAGGACCCCACCAGCTGCCAAAATTACCGCCCCATTTCATTGCTAAATGTAGATCTTAAGTTGTTTGCAAAGATCTTGGCCCGTAGGATTACCCCCCTTCTCCATGGTGTGATCCACTACGACCAGGTGGGCCTCATGCCTCTTAGGGAAGCTAGGGACAACACCACTAGGGCAATTAATTTGATTTATCACGCGGCTGCCTCGGCTCTGCCCACATTGCTACTTTCCACGGATGCGGAGAAGGCCTTCGACAGGGTTGATTGGGACTTTATGTTGGCCACTTTGCGGCATATCGGGCTGGGTTCCCACATGATGCGATGGATTTCGAGCCTCTACTCATCTCCTTTTTGCCCGGGTCAAGGTTAATGGTACCCTATCTTCCCCGCTCTCTATCTCCAACGGCACGCGGCAGGGATGCCCCCTGTCTCCCATGATTTTTATTTTGTGTCTGGAGCCCTTCCTCTGTCGGGTTCGATCTAATCCAGACATAGCGGGTGTATCGGTGGGTGGAAGGTCTCATAAGGTTGCTGCATATGCGGACGACCTTCTTTTCTTTGTCACCGCACCCAGGATCTCCTTACCTAACCTCATGGCAGAGATGAGTAGATACTCGAAACTGTCAAATTTAAAAATTAACTATCAGAAGTCTAAGGCTCTTAACATATCGTTGCCGCAGTCCCTAGTAGACGACCTGTCGGGGTTCTTCTCCTTTAAGTGGGCTAGAGACTCGCTCCAATACTTGGGGGTCCAGCTCTCCAGGGATCTCTCTCGCCTTTATGCAGTTAACTATCCTCCTCTCCTTCAACGTGTAAAGAGCGATTTGGATTCCTGGACGAAGGGCACCTTCACGTGGTTCGGCAGATATGCAATCTTTAAAATGAACATTCTACCACGGATCTTGTATTTTCTTTCAGGCTCTACCGATCCACATCCCCCGTACCTTCTTTTCCGAGCTTTGTTGTCCTTACTCCACCGCTTCATTTGGGTGGGGAAACCGGCTCGTATAGCCCGCTCCACTTTTTTTCGCTCTAAGGGTGAAGGGGGCATGGGGCTCCCAGACTTTGTCTTCTATCCACCAGGCCTCACACTTGTCGCGCATCCTGGATTGGTTCCGCCACACGGAGGTCAAACAGTGGGTGTAGATGGAGCAGTCTTCCATGGCAGTCCCCCTGCAGGCCCTGCCTTGGCTGGGCAGGGATACCCCTCTGTCAGCGCGGATACACCCGACGATAGGACCTTATCTGGCGGCTACGTCTAAGGTCTTTCCCCGAAAAGAGATCTCCCCTTCTCCGTCCCCCATGTTCCCAGTCTTGATTAGCCCGGCGTTTCCTCCAGGGCGGGAGGGGGGTCCATTCAGGAGCTGGTTGCAGGCAGGCAGGGGTCCCGCCTCTCATTACCTGCATGGGGAGTCCTGGATGACTGGCCCGCAATTGACGTCTTTGACAGACTCTCTCCCCCTCACTCCCTTGCAGGTCACTCAACTGAGACATTTTCTTGTGTCCTTGCCTAACCCTGCGGAACATGCTCGGGAAAAAACCCAGTTTGAACTCCTCTGCGTGGGCACCGGCTCGTTGCGTCACTCACTATCCAGAATATACTCCCTACTGATCTCCCCATCCACCCTCTCCACACCTGCATATCTTCTCCGGTGGGAGAGGAACTTGGGAATCACACTCACGGCTGAACAACAAGATAGAGTGTACACTATGACACATAAATCATCCATGGCCAGCAGGTATCAGGAAGCGGGATTTAAAATTTTAACGTGTTGGTATAGGGTTCCTTCCAGATTGCATGCCATGATTCCGGCGGTCTCCCCGCTGTGTTGGAGATGTGGTGACCAAGTGGGAACGATAATGCATGTTTTTTGGGAGTGCCCGAGGCTGACTGCCATTTGGTCAGAGGTGTGGCGTATCACCTCCAAATTCAGACTTCCCGCTCCCGGGCACACCGGCCTTCTTCTTGCTCCATCTGTGCGAGGTTCCGCTGTTCACATATCGTCGCTCTGTGGACCGCCATCTGGTGAATGCTGCCAGGGCATGCATTCCAGCGCTGTGGAGACAATCCAGTGCGCCGTCGCTCAGCTTGTGGTTTGGTAAGATACAGGAGATCATGAGGATGGAGGATCTCACGGCATCCATGAGAGGTACTCACGCCAAGTTCCTTAAGACTTGGTATCATTGGGTCAGGTTCCATCATCACTGGAGTTCAGGAACATCGTAGCCTCTTGATTTGTCTTGACTGCATGGCGAACAACACTGGAGCTCGTCCCTTCCTTTCCTCTCTCTGTCATTCCTCTTCTCTTCTTTTTCTTCCCCTTCCCTCTTCTTAGGATATGTTTACCCGTGGGCTTTAGTGCATGTCTGCAGGTCCAGGATGCATGGGGTGTGTCCTATTTATTGTTTAAACATATTTCTGTTTGTATACTTACCATTCAGGGTGCACACTTATACTGGCCTGCGTGCCGACGTACTATACGGTTGCATATTCTTATGGCATTAACGTGTTAGGTTTGTGAAAATTGAAAATAAAAGAATTTATAAAAAAAAAATTCATGTGAAGCGCTTAAAGGGTTAAGAAACTTCCTAAATGCCGTTTTAAATACTTTGAGGGTTCTAGTTTTTTAAATGGGATGTTTTATGGGGGTTTCTAATATATAAGGCACTCAAAGCCACTTCATAACTGAACTGGTACCTAAAAAAAAAGGCTTTTGAAATTGTATTCAAAATATGAGAAATTGCTGCTTATGTTCTAAGCCTTGTAACATCCTAGAAAAATAAAAGAATTTTCAAAAAAAAAAACGATGCAAACATAAAGTAGACATATGGGAAATGTTAATTACTAACAATTTTTGGTGGTGTTACTATCTGTTTTACAAGCAGATACATTTAAATTCAGAAAAATGCTAATTTTTACAAATTTTCTTAAAATGTTGGTGTTTTTCACAATTAAACACTAAATATATCGACCAAATTTTACCACTAACATAAAGTCCAATGTGTCACGAGAAAACAATCTGAGAATCGCTTGGCTAGCATTCCAGAGTTACTGCCACATAAAGTAACACGTGTCAGATTTGAAAAATGGGCTCTGAGCCTTAAGGCCCAAACTTGGCTGTGTCATTAAGGGGTTAAAGGCCTGTTCACATCAGCGTTAGGTTCCCCTAAACCTTTCCGTCAGGGGAGCCCATCAACTGAAAGGAAAACGTAAACCATAGCTTTTGTTTTTGCATTACCATTGATTTTATTTCTGTTGCAAATGGTTTCCGTTCCGTAAGGCTTCTGGTTTTTTGTTTATGGAAACAATAGCGTAATCGACTGCGCTATTGTTTCCGTAAAAAAACTGAAACCTTTATGGAATGGAAACAATTTGCAACAAAAGCATTATTATTGAAATCAATGGTAATGCAAACGGAAGCTATTGTTTCCATTTGCCTTTTACGTTGATAGGTTCCTCCGACGGAAATCGGAACCCTAACGCTGATGTGAACACACTCTTAATTGTGAACGAAACCTCATCCACACACTGCATCAAAAATGAGCCGAAAAACCGTTCATAAATTGACCTACAGTGTGTTTTTTTTAAAATCTGCAGCATGTAAATTTATTCTTCAGAATCGCTGCTTTCAATGGGGAAAACACACAACAGAAATTCAATGGGGAGGTAAAACCCGCAACAAAATGCAGATCTTGTGATTTTTGCAGTGAAAAGCTGCGATTCCGCCTCAAAAACCGCTTATACTTATCCAGATCTCTATACTTCTCCGTCCTAGCAGGCCTCCTGGGATGACGTTTTACTCATGTGACTGCTACAGCCACATGGGATGAAATGTCCTCCCAGGAGGCTGGACTGCAAGGACAATATAGGGACACGTTGCTATGACTGGGATAAGCATAAGCTTTTTTTTTTTTTTTTTTTTTTTTTTCAACCACTGTTTTCCGCAGCCAGCATTCCGCCGGAAAAACTGCAGCACAATTTGATGCTGTTCTTCGGTTGGAATTCCCTGCGGTTTCCAAGGCAAATATGCTGTGTACTTTTAGCCAGCGTATCCGCCCTGTGTGAGCGTGACCTAATAATGTGGTCTGTTGTGTTTTGTCTTTGTGTCTGATATTTTGACAGAGAGAATTATCGAAAAATCCACAACAAAGGCTCTGAATGAATCTGTGAACATAGCACTCGACGTGGTGACATTTAGGCTAAGTACTAACATGTTGTAATATACATTGGGAGGAATTTATCACTTTAGTGGCGGTAAAAAGGCAAAAATGTTGGCGCACGTGGCATTATGTTAATCAACTTTTTACCCTTTTACACCGCTCTTACCATTTTTATTTTTTTTAACAGGTGGGGCTTTGTGGAAGGTGCGGGGCCATCTGCAAACAGCAAATTTGCTATAATTTATACCAGAAATTTCCATCAATTATAGCAAAAGTCTACGCCAGCTCATAGCAGCCATAGATTTTATTTGGTTTTTTATTATGCGTTTTTCACCTAGGGCTGAGGTCACACAGCTAAAGATTTAAGTTTTGCCCTGCTTGCATTGCAGGTGATGAAAGTTAATGTTGCCTCGTTGCGACCTGCCAGTTTCCGTGGCTACGATACGACCGTAGCAAAAAATTTCTTGCTACTGTTGTTTCGCAGTCACGGCAGGTCGCAATGTGGCCACATTTGACACCTGCAGGCGGTGGACGCGCGACCTTGTTGCATAATGTGCTGTGCATTTCACCCCTTCTAGATTAAAATGGGTATAATCTGCAGTAACATCCAGAACAGAATACGGGTATGTTCACGCAGTGTTTTCAGACGTAATTTGGGCGTTTTACGCTTCGAATTACGCCTGAGAAAAAACGGCTCAATTACGCATACAAACATCTGCCCATTGCTTTCAATGGGAATTACGATATTCTGTTCCCACGTGGTGTAATTTTACGTGTCACTGTCAAATGACGGCTCATCAAAAGAAGTGCAGGACACTTCTTGGGACGTTTTTGGAGCCATTTTTCATAGACTCTATTGGAAACCGCTCCAAAAACGCCCGTGAAAAACGCGAGTTGCTCAAAAAAGTCTGAAAATCAGGAGCTGTTTTCCCTTGAAAACCGCTCCGTATTTTCAGACGTTTTTTTGTTAAGCGTGTGAACCCTAAGTGTTCTGGAGATTTGAACATTTGGAGCAAGCTTTTGATTTACGTGCAGAAAATGTTTAGCAACATGTGAATGAGATATTTTTAAATCTTCTCCATTTACCTGCAACAATCTTCCACTGTGGCTTTTCCACCCACAAATCAGGACGGAGAATCTGCAACAAATCTGCTCCGTGTGCAGTATCTAGGGCCCAAGTCAATGGGAGAAAGCTGTAATACTGTGTGCCACCGCAGTGCGTGTGACAGGGTTGTACAGTACGGTGCTGGGTAAGAAATAAGGAAGCAGCGCTCACCTGAGTGCCGCAGCCCCTTCAAACAGCTATACGGCGGGGGTGCCGAGAGTCAGACCCTCACATTCAGATGTTGAATTTTTTTTACAGCGGACAACTCTTTTTAATGTATTTGTGTAATATACTTTGTTTGCCTGTTTTCCCCCCTTTACCAGCACGCCGCTCACATAAAGAAGTGAAGGAGACAGAGCACAGATGCAGCGTAGACACTGAGTGGACCGTACTGCATCTAGTGAATGGGAAAAAACAAACTACTAGAGTATAATACACAAGTATATTAATCAGGAAGTGCTGCACAATATTGTTGAAGGGAACATTTTAAGGGTAAGTTCACACGCAGCATAAATACTGCAGATTTTGCGCAACGTATTTAGAAGCGGAAAATACGCAGCGTAATACAGTAGCAGCAGTGTGGATAAGATTTGAACAAATCTCATCCACACACTGCGTAAATGATAAGCGTAAAAAACACTCAGAAGTTGACCTGTGGTGCGTTTTTTTTAATCCGCAGCATGTCAGTTGTATTTGTGTAATTGCTGCTTTTTTTGTTGCAGGTTCTTCCCATTCAAATTAATGCAGCAGTAAAATCTGCAACAAATAGCAGATGTTGTTGTGGTTTTTGCAGAGGAAAATCTGTGATTCTCCTGAAAATTCGCAACTCGGGGGAAAAAAATATATCATATACTTACCAAGAATTCTGTGCTTCTTCGTCCAGGCCGGCCTCCTGGGAGGACATAAGTATTCACGTTTTCTTTTCTTGATTTTTTTTTTTTTCCCCCCGCTTCTGTTTACCAAAACGGACATTGTGGCTGAAAAAATGCACCATGAGTTGGGGCCGGAATTCCCTGCGGTTGCCGGGGCGTAGACTCTCTGTACCTTTAGACAGCGTATCTGCCCTGTGTGAACTAATTGTAAAGCCCATTGCACACTGGGTGGAAACGCTGCGCTCCCAGCGTCATCCACATACTGGCCATCCTCATTATACCATTAGACTAGTTAAAGCCCTATGATGTCATAGAGACCCTGTCTTGGGACCCTCGCTGCAAAGAGTTCTCTCACTCTGAAGGACTAGGTGGAATGATGTACTGACTCCATGGGTTTCTATGTAATGCTATGTTGCAGATATAAGAATATTCTGTAAATTTGTAACAAGTGCGAGTCCCACCTCTGGGACCTTCAATTATCAGGCAAACGGGGGCACATCACCACATTTGGCGATTTGCGGCAGCCGCTTTCCCTTTTGAATTTAGGGGAGAAGTTACTGTGCGATTTCTGCATGGCTCTTTTTGTAGTTCCTATAGACTTCAATGCAGGGGGTTGCACACAAACACAGTCACCTCTCCTTTGAAGTTACTGGGGAAAACGGTCCCTGTAAATCAGGGGGCATGGGATCCCCCTACTCCATTTCTGGGGCCCTCATCCATCACGCATTTATGGCACATCCTGTCAATCCGTCATAAATGTGTATGATGAAAATATCGATTAGTTAGCAGTATCTTATGCTATAAACATTGCTGAGCGAAACACAGAACTGCAGCGGCAGACTAGACCAGTCGGGGGTTTACGTTTGGCAGAACTGTTTAAAATGGTTTTATAAAAAGTCTAGAAAAAAAATAAAAATTATTTTAGCATATATGTGCTTTATATGTTTTTGTTTTACTTTTGCAGCCTGCTACGCCTTTTAATACAGTTGGGGTTGCAGCATCCTGACTTATCCCAGGCAAACCTATGCCAGAAAACATTTTTCCACCTTTATATGTCAACTATGCCGACAACTAACCATGCCGCATGACTCATTCCGCCATCTCCGGGCTGTAGTTACAAGGGCATCAGCAGGTAATCCCTTTCAACACCCTTCCCGACGTATGACGTTTACTTAGGTCATAGCTGTGTAGAGGAAGTATAGAGCAGGCTCACGGGCTGAGCCCGCTCCATACAATGTCTGTGTCGGCTGTACAAAACAGCCGACACTTTAGTGGGACCCTGCACGTTTAAATCTTAGATGCCGTGGCGAAAAGCGACCGTGGCATCTAAGCCGTTTGAAAGAGAGGGGGCAGCCCCCACTGACAGCCCATTGGCCCCTGCTCCAGCATCACAATATACTTCAATATGTTAGTATTGCAGTAGATCGTGCAATCAATCCAATGATCGCTGGTTCAAGTTTAATAGGGGGACTAATAAATAAAAACCCTTTTCCCATTTTTCTCCTAAAGCATTGTAGAAAAAAAAAAAACAACATAATTGGTATTGCCGCATCCGTAAATGTCTGAACTATTAGGGTATGTTCACATGGGCTATTTTCAGCCGTTTTTCGGGCCGTAAACGTCGAAAAAATCGACTGAAAAAATGGAAGCAGAACGCATACAAGCATCTGCCCATTTATTTAAATGGGAAATACGGCTTCTGTTCCGAAGGGACGTTTTTTTTTAAGCCTCATTTTCAAAAGATGTCCCGTAAAAAGAAGTGCATGTCACTTCTTGAGCCGTTTTTCATTGACTCGATAGATAAACCGCTCCAAAAACAGCCGTGAAAAATGCTAGTTTGATTAAAAAACGAGCTGTTTTCCCTTGAAAATAGCTCAGTTTTTCAGCCGTATTTTGTCAACCGTGTGAGCATACCCTCACAATGCGACGTTATTTAACCCGGTCAAAGCAAAAACAAAATGAAACCGCCAGAAATGCTGCTTTTGGTACCTCATCTCCCACAAGAAAATGGAATAAAAAATGATAAACTCGCATATACCCCAATATGGCACCAATAGAAACTACAGCTCGTCCCCCAAATAATAAGCCCTCATATCGCTCCATCGACGGAAAAATAAAGTTATTTTTCTCAAAGTGGCGACGCAAAGCTAATTTTATTTTTAGCAATTACTACTTTTGCAAAGAAAAATGTAAAAAAAAAAACAATATAAATTTGGTATCTCCATAATCGTATCGACCCGCAGAACAAAGTTAACATGTTGTTTTTACCGCATGGTGAACGCCGCAAAAACAAAACCCAAAAAACAATTGAGGAATCGTTGTCATTTTTCCCCATTTTTACCCATTCCACCCTAGTACATTATATGGTACAATAAATGGTGTCCTGAAAAACTACAACCCGTTCTTCAAAAATCAAGCCCTCATACGGCTTTATCGACAGAAAAATAAATAAATGATGGCTTTTGGAAGGTAGGAAGGGAAAAACTAAAAATGGAAATCCAAAAAATGACTGGTGGGAAGGGGTTAAGGAGATCTGTCAGAAGATATTCATAAAGGGCCATTTTCACAGGAACAAGAACGGTTTCCCTCAAAACCTTTTAGATTACGTCCAGACAGCGGAAGAAATCGGTTGTGTATCGGACTGTAAATTGCTTCATATTTGCTGTGCAAAATCCATACAACAAATCCACTATGTGTGGACCAGGCCTTACTCTTCTAGCCTTCACTCGAATCTGTGAAAACTTTAAAATGCGTTGTGGAGGCCCAACCTAATGGTTCAGCCCCTCATGGAACTCACCTCCACTCTATAGCCCTTTTTACTTGAAGTAACCGGTTTCAGTGTATTGTGCTATTTGATCACATTTTGAATGCATCTCATACTTCTCGTGAGGTCACCAGTGTAATTCCTCGCCAGAGAAATTTGTGAGCAGTGAAAGTCTTGAGATTTTAGGAATAACTGCTCCTCTGAGTCTGTGGCACTGACTTGTTCCTTTCAGCTGTCGCTTTATATAGTTAGAATGTTACAGGCATAGATCTATGGGAAAAAATAACTTTGACATTAGGTCTTTTTTGCATGCTGAGCCTTTAGGAATGAATTGTGGGAGTAAATGCCAAATTATGTCTGCTGGTGCAGAATTAGTTATTAGAATAAGGGTATATTTATGGGAGTAACAAAATTACAATTACATGGTAACGAAAATCAAGTCAAAAACTTTAAAAAAATAACTCCTGTAATTACACCCGAAGGGCTCATTCAGACGATCGTGTTCCTCGTCCGCGTGCTGTTCGTTAAAATAACACACAGCACATGGACCCAGTAAATTCAATGGGGCTGTTCAAACTTGCGTGAGTTTTCACACAGCGAGTGTCCGTTGCGTGAAATTCACTGCATGTCCTATATTGGTGCGCTTTTGCACACCTAGTCGCCCATTGAAGTCTGGGTGCGTGAAAACTACAAACACCACACGGACAACATCCGTGTGCTGTCCGTGTTTTACTCATCAGTTACAAAGAAATGCAGAGAAAAAAAGTGCTTGCAAGGACGTGAAAAGTGCATGCCACATCAAAGCATACTGATGCCACACGAACGTGAAATGTAGGAAAAAAGCTGCGTTTTTTACACGCGCAAATCGGACACGCTCGTCTGAATGTAGCCTAACAGGACTTGCTTGTCACTTAGCTATTCATACAAAGCCCTACAACTTAGTACATACACAGCATCGGATCTAAAGTGGTGCAGTGTAAAGAAAAAATCTGATTTGGATGCTGCACTTTACTAGCACTGTGGCCACTTTGTTCTGGAGACACTTCTGTTTCCTAGAGATACAAATTTTATTAGTGAGAACACCTCTTTAGCCACTTCCTGACCAGGGGCTTTACCCCCCTTGCTGATCAGGCCCATTTTTAAGTTTTAGCCATGTGCCAATTTAAAGAGGCTCTGTCACGAGATTATCAAATCCCTATCTCCTATTGAATGTGATGGGCGCTGCAATGTAGATAACAGCAAAGTTTTTGTTTTTTTTTAAAAATGATAATTTTTGCCCAAGTTATGAGCAATTTTATATTTATGCAAATGAGCTTTTCAATGGACAACTGGGCGTGTTTTCTCGTGTATTTCCAACTGGGCGTGTGTTGTGCTTTTACCAACTGGGCGTTGTGAATAGAAGTGTATGATGCTCACAAATCAGCATCATACAATTCTCATCGTTCCCACCCAGCTTCTTTCACTAAAGACACACAGCGTGACGTCACCCACAGGTCCTTCAACCTTGTCGTCGGACAAAGAAGACACATCGGCTGAAAGGCGTCCAAAAGGTTAATATGCTCGTCTCTAGGGAGTTTACTATGCTTACCTGCACATGGTGATGCTGCTGCAAATTCAACTGTACGCCTGGAGCTGTGGTGTCTTCTCTCTTCCGACGCCAAGGTTGAAGGACCTGTGGGTGACGTCACGCTGTGTCTGCAGTGAAAGAAGCTGGCTGGGAATGATGACGTCACCCACAGATGAAAAAATGTGAATGTGTGATTTTAGGTGGTTTTTGTTTTTTTTACATCTGATGCATACCACTGGGTAAACACACCTGAATACATATTTGGCAACTTCTACCGACTTAAACGATACCAAATATGTGTGCATTTGTTACACTCTGGGCACAAGACGGAGCTTACAAAGAATTGTGGAGAAAAAAAAATCCAAATCTGGTTCGCTGACGCCATACGACCATTACAGATGTGGCGTTTCCAGTCCACAAAAACTGATGGCCTATCCCCAGGGTAGGCCATCAATAGCCGATCGGCCAGGGACCGGCACCCCCGTCGATCGGTTGTTTTGAAGGGGCCACAGTGCTTATACGAGCGCTGCTTCCACTTCATTTCCTTTACTACTCACACTAGGAAAAACGGACACACTTCTAGCGGCGGTTCATAGTATACACTTGAATGGCAGAAGGCTGTAATACTGTGAACCGCCGCTAGAAGTGTGTCTGCGATTCAGAGTGTAAGCAGTAAAGGAAATGAAGGGGAAGCGACGATGGTAAGAGCATCGCGGCCCCTTTAAAACAGCTGATCTGCGGTGAGACGGGCCTTCACCAATCAGATATTGACGGCTAAGGCTCTATTCACACGACAGGGTCTGAGTGTCGGCCGATAAAAATTGACATTTTTTCATCCGTTCCAGGCCGTGTTTCCGTTTCCAACGGTCGATTCTTGACCCGTTTTTCATCAGTTTTTTTTCCCTGTCCATTTTAAAATCGGATGAATTTCATTTGTACATTTTTTGCCACACACTTCCCTCTGTAGATAATGCCACACACTGCCCTCTGTAGATACTGCCACAGCCCTGCTGTAGGTAGTGACACACAGCCCCCCTTGTAGGTAGTGCCACACAGCCTTCCTTTAGGGGATGGCTCCAGGAGTAGTTCCTCACTTCACTGTCCATATTTGGACAGTGAAGGCAGGGACTACTCCTGGTGCGTAATCCCCGGCCATAGCGCTGGGGATTCCGCTTCAGAAGTCCTTGACGTCACGGTGTCCATATATGGACAGTGAAGGCAGGGACTTCTCCAGGAGCGTAATCCCCGGCCACAGCGCTGGGGATTCCGCTTCAGAAGTCCTTGACGTCACGGTGTCCATATATGGACAGTGAAGTCAGGGGCTTCTGCTGGAGCGGAATCCCCGGCCACAGCTTTTGCCGAAGCTGTGGCCGGGGATTGGGGCTTCCGCTCCTACAGGGAGCAACAAAATACCCTCCTCCTCACATGCACTTCGCACTGTGAGGAGCAGAGTGAGAGAGCGACGGAAGACACGGCTGTCACTCGGAACTCATTCAAATGATGGCCGTGTATTACCCGACCCCATAGACTTCTATGGGGGCTGGGAGAACGGCCGAAAATAGGGCATGTCCCATTTTGTGACGGCCCGGATCACCGGGCCGTCAAAGAAATCGGTCGTGTGAATAGCCCCATTTGGGTCTATTGTTCCTACTGCGGCCATGTGACGGACGTTTTTTGAACGGCCATCACATGGCCGGGAAACCCTGTCTTGTGAATAGGGCCTTATCCTGAGGATAGGCCATAAATTTTTGTGAACTGGTAAACCCCTTTGACACCCCAAAAATTATTATTTTATGGAAAGCAGACCCCAAAGGCATTAATTTAACGACACATCAAAGGTTTGAAAATCTGCCGTGTAAAATGTCTTGCAGCATGCAGATGAGTTTTATAAAATCTCATCTACTTGCCTTGTACTGTAATCCACTGCAGACTTTGCCTACTCAAATCCGCAGGTAAAATGTGGCGGATTCACTGCCAATCTAACGTCACCCTAAGGCCCAATTCACACAGTTTTTTTGGTGCTGACTTTGACGTGGAAACCGTGTCAGAATCAGCACCAATATACAGTCGAAAATATATATTTTTTTTCCCAGGCGGCTGGGAGGCAGAAAAAGCCTTTTATGCCTGCGTTCCTCAATGGCCTCAGGCGAAAAACACGGCAAAAAAGTGCAGGCAGGTCAAAATCTGCCTCAAAGTTTCTTCAGGAATTTTGAGGCAGATTTTTTTTCTGTCTGCAAAATACTCTGTGTACAGGTTGTCCGACCAAAGATCGCTATGTCCCATAGCCTACACCGTAAGTAATGAAAGTCAATGTGGTCGCGTTGTGACCTGCAAGTAACAGCGACACGATAGTTTGGATTTCTTGCAACTGTCGTGTCGTGGCAACTTAAGCGTTGCGACACAACTACATTGACTATTATTACATGCAATGTAGGCTACGGGACATAGCGATCTTTGGCTGATCGACCTGTGTCGTTCGAGGCCAAAGTCGCCCGCCGTGTAGCAGATAATTTATTTATTTATAGCGAAAAAATTTATTGAGAAAAAAAAGTGAGGGTGTGTTGTTTTTTTTTTTTACATTATATTATTCTTCTCCCTCTCTGGCAGTCTACCAAAGAGGGAGAAGATTCAACTGGTGATCGCTGTGACAGGCTGTGACAGCGATCACCTGACCAGAGACCACTCCAAAGCTCGATGATACAGCTGTCTAGACAGCTGTATCATGGAGCTCCTTACCGTCGGCATGGATGTGATCGCTGTGACAAGCTGTCACAGCGTTCACATAGCTGAGCGCCTTACCGGCCGCGCACAAGCGCTGCTGGGAGGAGCAATGACCGGAGACCACACTGAGTGGTCTCCGGGCGAAAGCTCCGTGATATCAGCTGGCTCTAGATAGCTGTATCACAGAGCTCCTCACAGTCTGCGTGTGAGAGCTGCTGATCGGAGCAATGTGATCGTTGTGACAGGTTGTCACAACGATCACATGACCGGAGACCACGCTGAGTGGCCTCTGGTTAAAGTTCCATGATACAGCTGTCTAGAGACAGCTGCATGACAGAGCTAAAGGCCGCCGAGGAGCCACAAACCTTCTAACTGCAGGACGTTCTGGAACGGCCATGCAGAGTTAATTGCGGACCGCCTGGATGTTTATAGTCTATGGGCGGTCCGGAAGTGGTTAAAGTTGTGTTTATTTTGCTTTGCAGACATTCATTGTGTATACTAGGGGTTGTCTACATGTAATGGAATTGCGGACGGAAAATACGCAGCAGAATACAGTAGTAGCAAACTGGGTGAGATTTAACTAACCTCATCCACATGCTGTGAAAAATTTCCATCCAAAAATTCACCTATAGTGCGTATTTTTCGTACCCCAGCATGTGAATTCCTGCTGCAGAAAGTGGACTGAATCGCTGCGTTTTTCAGAGGAGATGTCACCATCTCCCAAATATTGAGAAAAAGCAGCAAATTTCGCCCTATTTTCTGCAGTAAAACACTCAAGAAATGGTGCAGTTTTCCGCAACGGATTGTCTGCTAATTTCAGTGGAATTGCTGCAGACAATGAGTAGATTTTAGTAGTATATTATTAGTTGCACAGTGATTTTATCCTTAAAGGCTATGTACAACTTTTGAAATTATTTTTTTTTTTATGAAAATGTCTATCGGTGTGTTTTGTGCAACTTTCTAAATACTTTTTTATTAAAAATTATTCTTCGTTTTTTGAGATACAGTTGCTTTGTATCCTGTATACAGAGCAGCTGTATCTAGCGCTAAAATCCGTCAGGTCAGCGGCACTGACGGGCTCAGTGAAAGCGGGTCCTGCGTGTCTGACACGCAGGATCGAGCTGTTACCCATCACATCTAAGTTCATAGCTTAGATTTGATCGATAAGATACAAAGTAGCTGCATATCAAATAGTAAAAATAATTGTTAACAAAAGTATTTAGAAAGTTGCACAAAACACACTGATACACGTTTTTAATAAAAATAACGAAACGATTTCAAAGGTGTACATAGCCTTTAATGCTTTTTCTAGTATCCAATTATCAGTGTCCTACTGTATGTATTTATAGGGCTGGTTCCCAAGCAGTTCAGTGTTTATAGGTCTTGCTCTTTGTTGGCCTTTCTGTTTTAGTGTATTGTTACTTGGATACATCCTAGAAACGGTCAGTATAATTTTAGATAAGGGGGGCTTTTACATGTTACGGTCTAGTATTTCTGCAAGTCGGAGGGATTTTTAAAATTACATTTGTAATTAGTAAATGTCAAGTACGTCAACTTTTTTAAAATTTAAATTCAGCATTTTTAAAATGTAATGCTTAGACCCCATGCACACAAGCTTGAGCATCTTGGCTTGTAATGTGGTGTGCAAAATAGAACTGTATTCTAGACGGTTAGTTCTGAGTGAGTTTTTCTGTCATGTATCGAGGTTTCCCCCAGAAGCACTGAATTTCTAGCATTTGATGGAACATACTAAGTTTGTAATTATTCGGAATCCGTGCAGGAATACTAACATTTAAACATAAGAACATGTTCAAAGCCTTATTGACTGACTTTTCCTACTAAACACAAGCTGTTAAACATGTGGATAGGTCATCGGTTGTCCGGTCGTGAACAACCCCTTTAATATGCTTTGAGGCCACACATTGTTTGTATTTTTTTTATACATTTTTTTCTGGTGTTTTTTTGAAGTTCTGTATAGCAGCATATGGTGAAAAAGCCAGAAAAAATGCCATACCCAGAGCATGCTTTGCTAAAAATGCCACTGTCCGCAAAAGGGGCATAAACCAAACTGCTGTATATGTAGATATTCTCATATTTAACTATATATAGGGTGTTGTTGGTAAGGGGTTCCCGCAAACCACAGTACAGTTAAGTCTGTGCTGTTTTTTTGGTCACCTCCGCTTCCAAAAATGGAATTAAAAGCGATCAAAAAGACGCGTGTGTCCCAAAATGGTGCCAATAAAAACATCTCCAGTGATGAAAAAATAAAAAAGCTATGGCTCTAGTAAGGCAGGGATGAAAAACGTCCTGATGTGCAGGCCAGAGCCAAACTTTCCTTCAGCCACAAGAAGTGGTTAACAAGGCGCTAATATTGGAACCCAAAGAGGATGGCCAAAGCACATCTGCTGAAAGTGAGGGAACCCAGAAAAGTTTGCTAAACTACAAAGGCGGAAAGGTCCCAAAAAAGCTGCAGGGGAATAAGAATGAACACCATCTATCAGTTCGACAGTGGCCTGTGCATAAAGGATTGCTCAGCACAGCTTACCTATGCCCCCACATAATAAACTGAAATACCAATAAAACCCCAAACAAAATCCACTTCTGCTCTACCGGGTGCTCCAACTGCATTTTACGTCCACATCTATGGTATTGCCATACCCGGGAGAACTCGTTTGGCAATTTATGGGGTGTGTTTTTCCAGTGGCACAAGCCGGGTGCAATATATACTACGCAATATAAACTGAAACAGCATATCGGTGGAAAAATTGCCATTTTCACTTTGCATTGTCTGCTGTGCACTAATTTCTGGAAAACACTTGTGGGGTCTAAAGGTTCAATATACCCCCTTGATAAATGCCTTTAGGGGTGTTGCTTCCAAAAAGGGCTCGCTTCTCTGGGGTTTCTTTTATTATTTCGTATCAAAACCTCTGCTATTGTAAACCATTGCTGCGTAATTGCCAAATTAGTTATCTTTGACTCCTGAGCCCTGTTGTATGTCCAGGCAAAATATAAGGGCCACATGTGGGGTGTTTCTAAAACTGGGAAACACAGCATAATCATTAGAGAGTACAACATCTTGGGCAATGAAGTGGCAAATCTATGCAAAAAATTGCCATTTTCATCCTGCAAAAATCCACATGCTCACTATACCCCTAGTTTCCCAAATGGGATCACTTCTAGTTTCCAAACTTTTCACTGTTTCGGTACCCAAGTGGCTTTGCAAATGTGACATGGCATCCGCAAAACATTCCAGCAAAATCTGCAGTCGAAAACCCAAATGGTTCTCCTTCCCTTCTGAGCTCTGCCATGTGTCCAAACAGCAGTTTATAGCCACATATTTGGTATTGCCGTAATCTGGAAATGGCTTTACAAATGGTGGGGGGCTTTTTCTCATTTATTCCTTGTAAAAATGAAACATTTTGAGTCAAACATCTTTATTATAAAAAAAAAATAATTTTCATGGCCCAATTCTAATAAAATCTATGCAACACCTGTGGGCTCAATCTGCTCATTACACCCCCTCAATGAAATTGTTGGGTGGTGTAGTTGGGTGTTTCTCAAGGCATTTTCAAACCTATAGTGGTGCCTAGAAAATATCCTAATAAGTAGGAGGCACCAAAATCCACTAGGTGCTCTTTCATTTCTGAGACCCGTGATTGTCAAGTAGAACACTAGGGCCACATATAAGATATTTTAAGGTATTTTAAGGTATTTTTCATTATTATGTATATTCGCTTCTCTTGGACACAGCCGGGTCTTTGATGCTGGGAGAGCATGGTGTGTTGTTGTTTGGCATAGCAAGCAGGGTAGCCCGCTCTATGAATTATCAAGGCGTCACAAATAGGCTTCTACCTGGCTATACACGTTGTGCCTCATGACGTACACACTATCCCTCCATGTTTCACTCACTTGCACCCCATTATCCATTTATTTCTATTGAGGCACTTCATTTATTACTGCCCCCTATATTTCACTTTTAGTATTACACTTGCACACACACTATTCATTTATTATTTCTTACTACACATCCCATGCACCACACACCACTCCCCTCAAGACTAGTGGGAGTGGCTATTATTATTTAAAGCACCTGCTCGCCCTTTCATCAGCATTTCTGGCCTGGCTGTGTCCATTTGTAAGTATGGCCTTTTTCGGTGTTTTTGTATATGTCCCTGTGTTTTTATCGGTTCTGTTTGTGCATCAGGAACGTTCTGTTCCAGTTTAGGAGTTAGGGACTCGCAAGTCTGGGGATCCTTGTCGTGGATTGCGAGCTTGCGTCCTTTTGGCCAAAATGATTACCAATACCCCAGGTATTTTTCATTATTATGTATATTCGCTTCTCTTGGACACAGCCGGGTCTTTGATGCTGGGAGAGCATGGTGTGTTGTTGTTTGGCATAGCAAGCAGGGTAGCCCGCTCTATGAATTATCAAGGCGTCACAAATAGGCTTCTACCTGGCTATACACGTTGTGCCTCATGACGTACACACTATCCCTCCATGTTTCACTCACTTGCACCCCATTATCCATTTATTTCTATTGAGGCACTTCATTTATTACTGCCCCCTATATTTCACTTTTAGTATTACACTTGCACACACACTATTCATTTATTATTTCTTACTACACATCCCATGCACCACACACCACTCCCCTCAAGACTAGTGGGAGTGGCTATTATTATTTAAAGCACCTGCTCGCCCTTTCATCAGCATTTCTGGCCTGGCTGTGTCCATTTGTAAGTATGGCCTTTTTCGGTGTTTTTGTATATGTCCCTGTGTTTTTATCGGTTCTGTCTGTACTATGTATGACCTGTTCATTCTAGATCTATCAGGTGAAGGAAATTTTATTGTCACCCGTGTATTTAAAATGTGTTCATTCCACTATAAATTACACATATATTCTGTTCATTGCATATCTATCAGGCACAGTAAAATTATTAGGCATCTACATACAGTGAAGGAAATAAGTATTTGATCCCTTGCTGATTTTGTAAGTTTGCCCACTGTCAAAGACATGAACAGTCTAGAATTTTTAGGCTAGGTTCATTTTACCAGTGAGAGATAGATTATAGAAAAAACAAAACAGAAAATCACATTGTCAAAATTATATATATTTATTTGCATTTTGCACAGAGAAATAAGTATTTGATCCCTTAATACTTGGTGGCAAAACCCTTGTTGGCAAGCACAGCAGTCAGACGTTTGTGGAAGTTGATGATGAGGTTTGCACACATGTTAGATGGAATTTTGACCCACTCCTCTTTGCAGATCATCTGTAAATCATTAAGATTTCGAGGCTGTCGCTTGGCAACTCGGATCTTCAGCTCCCTCCATAAGTTTTCGATGGGATTAAGGTCTGGAGACTGACTAGGCCACTCCATGACCTTAATGTGCTTCTTTTTGAGCCACTCCTTTGTTGCCTTGGCTGTAATTTTCGGGTCATTGTCATGATGGAAGACCCAGCCACGAGCCATTTTTTATGTCCTGGTGGAGGGAAGGAGGTTGTCACTCAGGATTTGACGGTACATGGCTCCATCCATTCTCCCATTGATGCGGTGAAGTAGTTCTGTGCCCTTTGCAGAGAAACACCCCCAAAACATAATGTTTCCACCTCCATGCTTGACAGTGGGGATGGTGTTCTTTGGGTCATAGGCATAATTTCTCTTCCTCCAAACACGGCGAGTTGAGTTAATGCCAAAGAGCTCAATTTTAGTCTCATCTGACCAAAGCACCTTCTCCCAATCACTCTCAGAATCATCCAGATGTTCATTTGCAAACTTCAGACGGGCCTGTACATGTGCCTTCTTGAGCAGGGGGACCTTGCGGGCACTGCAGGATTTTAATCCATTACGGCGTAATGTGTTACCAATGGTTTTCTTGTTGACTGTGGTCCCAGCTGCCTTGAGATCATTAACAAGTTCCCCCCGTGTAGTTTTCGGCTGAGCTCTCACCTTCCTCAGTATCAAGGATACCCCACGAGGTGAGATTTTGCATGGAGCCCCAGATCGATGTCGATTGAGAGTCATTTTGTATGTCTTCCATTTTCTTACTATTGCACAGACAGATGTCTCCGTCTCACCCAGCGTCTTACTTATGGTTTTTTAGCCCATTCCAGCCTTGTGCAGGTCTATGATCTTGTCCCTGACATCCTTAGAAAGCTCTTTGGTCTTGCCCATGTTGTAGAGGTTAGAGTCAGACTGATTAATTGAGTCTGTGGACAGGAGTCTTTTATACAGGTGACCATGTAAGACAGCTGTCTTTAATGCAGGCACCAAGTTGATTTGGAGCGTGTAACTGGTCTGGAGGAGGCTGAACTCTTAATGGTTGGTAGGGGATCAAATACTTATTTCTCTGTGCACAATGCAAATATATATATATATATATAATTTTGACTATGTGATTTTCTTTTTTTTTTTTTCTAGAATCTATCTCTCACTGGTAAAATTAACCTAGCCTAAAAATTCTAGACTGTTCATGTCTTTGACAGTGAGCAAACTTACAAAGTCAGCAAGGGATCAAATACTTATTTCCTTCACTGTATATATGAAATGTTTCATTCCACTATGAGATAAACACTGCCAATAATGTCTTCCTCTTCCTACGCAGTAAACATGCTTGCTTTGCTCATTCGAGCTTGCATATTTATGGGAGACCATGTTGGATGAATGAGGATGCAGAATACTTTGTACTAACAAGTATGGCCAACTAATACTGCAAGGTCCTTCATACTTACAAAAACACCAAAAAATGCCATACTTACAAATGGACACAGCCAGGTCAGAAACGCCGATGAAGGCGAGTGAGCAGGTGCTTTAAATAATAATAGCCACTCCCACTAGTCTTGAGGGGAGTGGTATGTGGTGCATGGGATGTGTAGTAAGAAATAATAAATGAATAGTGTATGTGCAAGTGTAATAATGTAAGTGAAATATAGGGGGCAGTAATGAGTAAAGTGCCTAAAAAATAAATGAATAATGAAGGTCCTTCATACTTGTAGAAAAATTAAGATATCGATTGTGGTTTGACACATGTGCAGAATTTGCCATGGATTTCACCCTTTACATTGCTGTGGTTAAATCCTTCCCCACGCCCCCATAAATGGGCACTCTTGGATATGTAAAATGTGCAAAAGGTAGTGGGGGTCTGGCTTCAGTTTATCTCCTGGGAAACAGAGACATGGGCATGTTGAGATAACTGACATCCGGGAGCTGTTCAGCTGCTATTGACTTTTAGTGTGGCTGTCTCAAAATGGCAATAGGTGTAAAGCTGGCCACACACGCGAGATTATAATCCTCCAGAATGAGGCTGGTCAATGATCCGTCGGATCGTTCATACAAATGATCTCAACCGCGACATGCCAGTCAAAACTGGCAGATTAGGCACATAAAATCAAAACCAAAAAATAATTGCCATCCACTGTAAGGGTATGTTCACACACTAAACTAAAAACGGCTGTAAAATACAGAGCTGATTTGCAAGGGAAAGCAGCCTCTGATTTTCAGCCGTTTTTAAAGCATGAAGCGTTTTTTTTATGCGTTTTTTACAGACGTTTTAGGATCTGTTTTCTATTGAGACAATGAAAAACGGTTCAAGAAGTGACATACAGCTGTTTTTACCGGGCGTTTTTTTTATGTGCCGTTTTTTCAATTGCCCAGTCGGAACCAAACGCCGTTTTTCCCATTGAAATCAATGCGCAGTTGTTTGGAGGCGTTCAGCGTCCCTTTTTTTGGGGCCTTTACAGCCTGAAAATAAGTTGTATGAATGTATCCTAATAGTCAGATCATGCCATACACCCCTAGTTTCAGCTAACAACGTCATAACATTTCCAACCTGACAGATTACATTTTTGCCAGACAGTCTGCCCTCGCCCATCCTGAATGATCACTGCAAATGTTAAAACGATGGTGGGCCGAAATGGTCCAAATTTGCATTATTTCTGTGTGATTTAATAATGGACTATAATCTTGGGTGCTTGTTGTCCTGGGTCATCATTGCTCATCTTTTCTTTTGTTTTTATCTTGACAGATATGGCTTGAGTTTTCATTAAGCAAACACAATGGTGCGGGAACGAAAATGCATCTTGTGCGAAATTGTATACAGTTTCAAAAAGGTAAAAAAATGCACATCGCTAATAAAAAACACTTTAACCAGTTAAGTAGTTCTGCAGCTTAGTTTGGAAGGCTGTTGGTGTCGATATTTGTTCTGCTGTTTTGGGTTTAATGCTCTCCCCATGTTTGTGTGTGTTTTCTTCCACGCTCCATACACAGTCATGTACAATTGGCTTTCTTATAGAACAAGTTTGTAGTTCAAGATTCAGAGTCCTCGATTTTTGAATAGGGTAGATTATGTTACATAGCAGGTCAAACAATAATGAAGAAATAAAGAACTCCAATAAATGTTCAGCGTTGATTTTATTCACCCATGTCTTCAATGCAACGTGTCATCTTTTACGTGAAGCTTTATTCAAGCATATAAAGGCAAAACCAGACCAGCTTCTGATATGAGAGGCACAATCTACAGATGTAGCAGACCTGAATGTTTCATTCCACCATTTACCTTTAGTTATGGTTGGGCGATTATGACCTAAATCAAAATCACTATTAATTGAACATGTATCCTCGATAACCATTATTTAGGCCACACCCCTTTGTACATACTACGCCCCCTGTTTGCTTGCTACGCCATTGCCATTAATCCACTGAGCCTGCTGACTACTGTATATAATCTACCCCCCGACACTGCCCCTTACAGTATAATGCCCCACAGCGCTCCCCAGAGAGAATAATGCCACACAGCGCTCCCCACAGTATAATGCCCCCCCATAACTGCCCTCCACACAGTATAATGCCCCCCATAACTGCCCTCCACACAGTATAATGCCCCCCATAACTGCCCTCCACACAGTATAATGCCCCCCATAACTGCCCTCCACACAGCATAATGCCCCCATAGCTGTGGTGAGGACGGAGATACAGATGAAACTGGGAAACAAATAATTGAAGTATCCGAAATGCACAAGATTACGTCAGTTAATTGCACTGAATTTCGTTTTCGGTTATTTTTCGATTAGTTTTCCAGCTCTACCTTCAGTCCTATGGAAAACCAGATAACACACACATTGTAATATTGCCATGCTAAGAGGTTTTTTTTCTGTAGTGTATATAAATTATGTTTTAATTAGTTCTCTTATACAGGAAATGGATGAACACATGCGGAGTATGCTTCATCACCGGGAACTAGAGAACTTACAGGGCAGGTAATATATGTTGAGAAACGTGAAAATATTTGACTTTGTTTAGGCTTTTAATTCCTCCAATCTAACACTATTTCATGTATGCCAGTGTATAGATTTGTTCTGAATTGTACTAAAGAGGCGTGAAATAGATAGCGTCTAAATTTTTGAAATCTGTGACATTCTTCCATTGGCAGAACAGCTGCCACTCATGATCTTTTGCATGCCCCCAAGAAAGTTCTTTAGCACAGTGGTTCTTTGTCTTGAAATATTCACTCAACTGTTCAATACTTCATCACCCTTTCTGCACTCTTTTTCCAAATATAAAGGCATTGACTTTCTAAGAACACGTCATGTGTTGTAGGGCTATCATATTCTCAAATAGAAGCGACGAGGACATATTAGGACTTCCTATACCTCTCACAAGATTGTCAGAGGCTTTGCTTGTGTATAAGTGCAATATCAAACACCTAACCTTCTGTCAACTCCAGACTTAACACTTCTACTCCCAATGTAGTTGCATAGAGTACTTCCCCCTTCTTACCGAAGCCATTTTTAGTTTTCGGATCAATACGATTCTGGTCCATACTAAATTTATATCATTTTTTTTTTTTATATCTTTTAACCACTTTCACAAAATAAAAACACTTGTTAAATAAAAAATAATTTAAAAAAAAAAGATTTTTGTGTTGCAATATTCTTGGACCCATAACTTTTTTTATATTTCCATCTATAGAGCTTTTGTGAGGGCTTTTATTTTTTTAGTCCACTTGAGGACTTGAACAAATAATCGTTAGATCGCTGCTACATTGCACTGCAATACTTATGTATTGCAATATATTGTACTTTTAGTACTGTTGAGCCCTGTAGGACCAAGATGGTGGATATTAGTGCGTAGTGTATGATACTAGCTGTTAGTTCAAGGTGTCAGCTGTGACATACAGCTCAGGACAGCAGCGTATGGAACGGGCTCAACCCATGTGCCCACTCTATAAACCCCCCTCGACTATGACGTAAATGTACGTCAAATGACGGAAAGGGATTATAGTTATAGCCCTAGTGCTTTTTTATTTATTTATTTTTTTGAACAGAAACCTGAGAGATTCTAAAATAGTGACTGACACCCAATCATCAACTCCACCAGCAGAGTAGGAAATATAAAGGAGGTGATCACTAGGATTTCTTGTTTGAAGGAGAGGCCGCATAGGTCTTGTAAAGGCGATGATAGACATAAGACCTAGTTCCTTAATTTCTCAAAAAAATACCTTTTTTTTTATTCGGTTACTCAGGCATGTTTCTGTGAATGTAGGGAAATCCGTGAATACCAGACAACACTGGTGCCACTAACCTCTTAAATGGAATGCGTCGAAAATGTAAAAAAAAATGTTTTTTAATAAGTTACTTATTTTTATTTTATGATATTTTTAACTTTTTTTTTTTTTTTTTTTTTTTTTTTGCTGTATCTTATTTTTTTTCTTCCACAAGTGGGAAGTATTAAAAATTAAATAGTAATTTGACGTGTTTTCCTATGTTGGCCACAAGAGGGAGAACTTCCCAGTATTACAGCAAGGTGAATCAGGCAAAGCAGCCTGACTTACAGCTGCTGTAAATGTGGGAGGGAGACTCACACCCCTCCCCCCCCCCCCTAGCCAAGACAAGGTGTCCTCAAATTGCTAAGCATTGTCCAGTACCCATTTTTGGAGTGCTTTTACAATGGCAGCTGGCAGAGCTCTAGGACACACCAAAAGGCTAAAAATGATGAAAGTCAAGAGGGAGACCGTGTGGTGAATGACTTTTCAGTTGACAGATTCACACGGTGTTTATTGGCGCATTTCATGCACCGAAAAACGCATCAAAAACTTGATTAACTTTCCCATTCACATCAATGGGAAGGTGCGACGTTAGTACATAAAACATGATTTTTTTTACGCAAGCGTTTTTGAAAAACACGTTGTGGAAAAGAAAGCGTCTTGTAAATTCATTAGCACGTAAAAGCACATCAAATATTCCCATAGTCATTGGGAGTAATACTTATGCGCCAAAAAACTTGCAAAAAGCCCCCTGAAAGATGCGTCAAAAAACACTTAAGCTTTCCAGTTACATCAAGGGGAAAGCGCGCGGTTAGTACATACAACGAGCTTTAACAAAAACGCGTTGCAGAAAAAAATGAGCGTCGGGTCAATTCTTTGGCACGTAAAATGTGCCAAATTCTCTCCTCGACAATGGGAGTCCTAATTACGCACAAAAAAACAGACAAAAAGCACGCACAAAACGTATCAGAAAACACGTAAAAAACACCTGTATTTTAAATGGCACTGCACAACGAACGCTAGTGTATTTGAAAAGTCTACATGTCGGGTTTTTTTGAGCGGTATGTGGACATGCCCTAAGGGAATTATTTTTCATTGACCTGTAGTTTATATTGCAGTGCAGGGAGAAGACAGACGTCTGCTGGAGGTGAGAAGATTTTTATTTGATATATTACTAACTTTATTTTTTTTGTTTTACAGGTTCTGCTCGACCGTTTGGACTACGTCGTAGATACGCTGGACTACTTCGATCTACGTTTTAAAAAAAATAAATAAAACGATTACCGAGTGTTGTGTCTTTCTTAGGGCAGATACAGACGGACGTTGCGTTTTTGCGCGCGCAAACAACGCTGCATTTTGCGCGCGCATAAACCATTTGACAGCTGCGTGTGTCATCCATGTCTGATGCGCGGCTGCGTGATTTTCGCGCAGCCGCCATCATAGAGATGAGGCTAGTCGACGGCCGTCACTGTCCAAGGTGCTGAAAGAGCTAACTCTTTCAGCACCCTCGACAGTGAATGCCGAACACATCCTATCGAAAAACCTGTTGAAAAAAAAGAAAAAGTTCGTACTTACCGAGAACTTCCCGGCCATTGCCTTGGTGACGCGTCCTTGGTGACGAGCCTCTCGACATTGGGCCCCACCTCCCTGGATGACGCGCCAGTCCATGTGACCGCTGCAGCCTGTGCTTGGCCTGTGATTGGCTGGAGCTGTCACTTGGACTGAATTGTCATCCCGGGAGGTCAGACTGGAGGAAGAAGCCGGGAGTTAGCGGTAAGTCAGAACTTCGTTTTTTTTTCTACAGGTTCATGTATATTGGGATCGGAAGTCACTGTCCATGGTGCTGAAACAGTTTAACTCTTTCAGCACCATGGACAGTGACTATCTCCTGACGTCGCGTACCGATAATTTTTTTGCCGGGTTCGGTTCGCTTGTCCGGCTTCGCTCATCGCAAAGACACTCCGTTTGGATGGTCGGAAACAGAAAAGCACGTGGTGCTTTTCTGTTTACATTCATCCTTTTGACAGCTGGTGCGCTGTTTCAGTCGGTTCGCACGGAAGTGCTTCCGTGCAACCTGCGTGGTTTTCACGCACCCATTGACTTCAATGGGTGCATGATGTGCGAAATACGCAGAGTTATTGAACCTGTCGCGCTTTTTGCGCAGCAAACGCTGCGCAAAAAGCACGGACTGTCTGTACTGCCCCATAGACTTGTATTGGTCCATGCGTGCCGCGTGAAAACCACGCGGCCCGCACGGACCGAATACACGCTCGTGTGAATCCCCCCTTAGGGTGTATTCTCACAGTGTGGTTTTGCTGAGTTTTTTTTGTAGGCAGAAGCCTCAGAATTTCTTCTGGAAGTTTGAGCCAGACTTTGACCTGCCTTTTGGCTGCATTTTTTGGCCATTGAAGGTAAAGCAAGGACCACGGACAAAAACGACTTGAAAAATGCTCAGAAACTAGCGCAGTGGAGTTTTTCTGGTTCAGATTGATTTCAATGGGAGGTCAGAGGCGGAAACCTGCACATGCCGCTTTTTTCCCCGCAAGAGGCTATAAGCCGCCCGGGGAAAAAAAAACACGCCTCTGCCTCCCATTTGAAATCAAAGGGGGCGATTTTGTTTCTTTTTGGTGCTGATTCCGATGCGGTTTCCGCTTCAAAGTCAGTGCCAAAAAACTTTGTGTGAACAAGGCCTAAAAAAGAAACATTGTACTTACATGAAGAAAACGTATACCGAGGATCATAGGCACAGCGGAGTTCCTGCTAGTTTCTTCATCAAGCACGTACACAGTAGGGAATTATAAGCCCCATGATGATGTCACAATGTTAGTTACAATAATCAGAATTCTACCTATAATCATAATGCAACCTAAATTATTGGTTGTTATGGGCAACCAGGCCACTTTTTTTGTACCAAAACTAATTATTTGTAGTAGCACTGCGGGCAAGTTTTTTTTTTTTATTATTATTTTTAGACTGTCTTCCTTTTAATGTAATGAGAGTAGGGTTCTGATGACAAATGGGTTAATACAGTTTACTTTTATACTTTTCATGCTTTTACTGTATGTTTGCTATAAATGTTGATTTCTATTTTTATTTAAACAATGTGACATGTTCCTTTTTTTCATGTTAGTGGCAGCAGATACTTTACTGTGTACATGCCAGCTTCAAAATGTGTTATATTTAAAGAGTAACTACATATCAAAAGTTTGGATGTCTGTATTACAGCTTAATGAGCATCATGACATGCTCGCCACAATACCTCTCTGACCACAAGCCTTTAACGCCTCTATGCAGGCCAAAAATCCCCATTATAACCAAAATACCTCACTTCCTCTTTTGCCAGTTACATTGACCTCCATGCCAGCCAGAATGCCCTTAATTTTCTCTTTGCCAACCACAATATCCCCAAGTATCGTTAGATCGCTGGTGCAATATTCATAACCGGCCAGATACAACACAGCAGCAGCCTAGCATTACCAGGGTGGGGAGGGCTACTGTTTTTGGCCTTCCCCAGCCTAACGATACCAGCCTGCGGCCGCCCCGGTACCCGACCTTCGCTACAGCTGGTTGGGTACTGGTTCATACCCGGCTCTTTCCAGTACCCCTGGTGGTGGTGGGTACCGGGGTAATAATGGGGGTTAGTGTTAGCCTCTGCACCTGCTAACATTAAGACCCGCCTTAGTAATGGACGCTGTCAATCAGCCAGCGGCCATTACTAAGGTGGTAATAAAGTTTAAAAACCCACATTAACCATTTTATTGAGAATAAAAATGACGCTGTCATTGAAGTAGTCCTCGAATCAGAAGTAGTCCAACGATCGAACCTGTAAAATAACACAAACACACAAAAATAATTAGTAACGCATAAAAGGAAAATAATTCTTATACGTACCTTTCTTGGGTCCAGCGCTGGAACTGCAATGTCAGCGAGCTGAGCCCTGTATCTAATCCTATCATGTGTGATACTGTGTTGAGCCACTGTATCTAAACCTATCCATAGTTTATAGGATCGTAGTGTTATAGATATGATGGCTAATATATATATATATATATATATATACACACACACTTTTTTTTTTGGGGGGGGGTGTATGTATTGGGGCTATTTCCCCTGACATTTTAAGTCCTTAGTGACACCCCTGGCTGCTCGTGCTGCATTGTTGAGTCACTTAGGAGACCCAGCGATGCAGCTGAAAGCTGAGGGTCGTCTGCCATGAGACGTTTGCAAGGGGGGGCCCCCCAAGAGCCTTTAGCTACGCCCCTGGGACCATCCCTCTACTCTGAGTACAGCCTGGCCTCCTGGGATGACGCTGCAGTCCATGTGACCGCTGCAGCGGCGACAGCCATGAAACGTCTTCTCAGGAGACTGGGCTGTACTCAGAATGGAGGTTCGTGACGCTATAACAACGGCTGGGCTGTAAGTTAAAAAATAAAAAAGCTTGAGTCGGGGGCGTGGCCTGGACGGACATGGAAGGAGTCGCATAAACGCTGAGCTCCTGAGGTGAAAGCCAAATCCGGCTCAAATAAACCTGGTAAAGCTGTCTTACCTGTTCCCTGGTCGGTGGAGTGGATCGTGGCAGTGCTCAGAGTCCCGTCCAGCGTGTCGGGGAGCGGCGCCGGTGAAAGGTCTGGCCCTTGTATTGTGGAGGCCGAGGAAGGTGGCGGCCATCTTCTTCTTCTTCCCCTCCTAACGGCGCGAAAGTGCAGGAACGGCTGGGAAGGCAGTAAACGGCGTCTTGACAGGGTGAGTGAGGAGGGAGAAGGGCACATCTTGAGGTGCTGGCCGACAGTTATTGAGGAGTAAAGTACAGGGAGAGGATTTACAGCTAAATCTCCTGTAGGAAAAGCGACCCCCCCTCCCCCAGCGGCCATCTTAACTCAGTTTGTCAGCAGCAGAAAACCACAGGGCTGGGAGTGGCAACAACAAAAGTGTATCGGTACAGTACAGAGAGTGAGACACTGCACTGCTTTTCCCCTGACACTGATTAAAACCTGTGGGAGTAATTCTACGCTTCCAAGAAGAGACTACCTGAAGATTTACTTATATTACATTGGTCTTCTGTGGAAGATATTTCAGTATTGTTGCAGCTTAGAATCAAACAGAGATTTCCCGTGTCACAATGGGGGGCACATCTAAAAGGAATACTAAAGCAAAGCCGTCTAAGCTCACAGAGTTTTTTCCCTCGTCCTCTTCTCAACAAGAGGGGGTGAACCGCCGAATTTCCCTCCCTCCCTCCTCCCCAACTCCATCTTCTAGGGATGCTTCTGTAGACCGTGACCCGCAGGATGACACGGACTCTCAGCCGGTTTCGGAGCATATGATAAAACGTCTTCTGAATTCTTTGAGAGACTCAATCCAATCAGATTTACGGCAAGTTATTGGAGATTTAAGAGGAGATATACAAGCCATTGCCTCGCGGACCGACCATGTGGAGCATAAATTGGAGGAATTTGTGAAATCTCATAACTCGCTCATAGATGCGAACTACATGCTGGAGGAAGAAGTTTTGCGTTTATCCACCAAAGTCTTGGATCTGGAGGACAGATCCAGAAGAAATAATGTCCGTATCAGAGGTATACCTGAATCGGTCACACCAGATCTACTAGCGACATTTCTCACGGATCTTATGGGAATCGTGTTACCGCAAAAATCGGCCCTGGATCTCACCATAGATAGAATTCACAGAATCCCTAAACCTAAGCACATTGCCGCTCACCTACCAAGAGATACAATTGCCCGAATCCACTTCTTTCATATAAAGGATGAATTTCTCAGAGGTTTGAAGAACTCTCCTGACCTAACTGACCGTTTTAAGGACATTACTTTATTCCCGGATTTATCAGCGGCGACTATGCTACGCCGAAAAGAATTTGCTGTGATGATAAAACTTCTGAGAGATAACGGCATATTGTACAAATGGGGATTCCCAGTAAAACTAATAATCACCAGGAATGGCACGCATCATGTCTGCCTCTCTCCAACCTCGGCAAAAGACCTGTTGATTTCTTGGGGGCTCATGGCGTCCCCGTCTTCAAATCCCCGTCCTAGGAATCCTTCTAAACCGGAGATGATTTCGCCATTGTGGTCGGACGCAAGGAGTAAACCAGATCGGAGACCGCCTGATTGAAAATTGAGGCTTCTAGGGTATGAACGGCACTTCAAGGCTTTCGGAGTTCTCAGGTGGACGGTTCTTTTCTGTCTACAGTTCTTAGGCTGAACTTTTGCCTCCATTTTTCTTTTCCCTGCAAGAGGGAATTTCCTGGTTGCAGTGAATGTGCTATATAGCATATTCATTTCGGTGGTTTTTCCAAGTTTCCTGTTGTAGGATGTTCTATGTTGGTTCTCCTTTGCTATGCCATAATCATAACTACTTTTCTTTTATGTCTTAATGGGTCTTACAATACTTTCTGTAAATGCTCATGGCTTGAATTCTCCCTTCAAGAGATCTTTACTTTGGAAAGAAGCATTCAAGTCTAAGGGAGATGTAATATGTGTGCAGGAATCACATTTGTCCTCTAAAGATTGCCATCTATTTAAACATAAAAAATTTCCCCATGTGTACTATGCCTCTAATAGCGGAAAGAAGGCGGGGGTAATTATTGCGGTAAAAGAGTCACTTGCTTTTAAATGTATTTCTGTTGTTTCTGATCCACAGGGTAGATTTATTATTTTAGTATGTGAAATTGATAACCTCTCATACACGTTGGTATCTGTTTATGCCCCTAATGTACGACAACTTCCCTTCCTTAAAAAGGTACTGTCAAAAGCTAAATCGGTGCAGAAAGGGGGTTTAATATTATGTGGGGATTTTAATATAGTGGTAAACAAGGATATAGATCGCTCTGGGGGAAATAACAGATTGTCTCATGACTTGAGTTCCTGGGTGCAGGAGGAAGACTTACATGACGTATGGCGATACCAGCATGCTTCTGAAAGGGATTACACGTTCTATTCTTCCCCACACAAGGTGTACTCTAGGATTGACTATTTTCTAGTGGATAGAGAAGTGTTAACAAATTCGGTGAACTCCTCCCTTGGCCTGATAACCTGGTCAGACCATGCACCAATTATGCTTCAACTCTCAGATCATTATATTACACCTCAGAGCTCATCTTGGAGGTTGAACACATTTTTATTAAATTCCCCAGATCTCCAAGCCAAAATAGACTTAGCTTTGAAAGAATTTTTTGAGATTAATGGCCCATCGGCCTCATCACCTGAACTCCTCTGGTGTACACATAAGGCGTTTGTAAGAGGCCTGTTTATTCAGGCTGCGGCTAAAGCAAAAAGGGCAAGAAATAAAGAATTTGAATTCCTTATCGACAACATACAGAATATAGAGGCAAAATTAAAAGTTTCTCCGTCTCCCACATTACGTGACGAGCTAAGACACTTTAGGGACAAACTGCGCAATCACCAACTTTTCCTATATGAGAAAACTTTAAAAAAACTCAAATGGAACTTCTATATCCAAGGGGACAGACCCAGTAAAATTCTGGCAAAAAGAGTGAAACAGCATGTTGCTAAATCCAAAATTTCATGGTTGAACACTTCAGAAGGGACAAAAGTGTATGATCCTCAGGAGATTACCGACGCATTTGCGTCTTACTACAGTACCCTTTATAATCTAAATCAGGACAAGCACCTCCCTGAGGTATCCGAAGCGGGGGTGAATGATTTTTTAAGGCAAATTCAATTGCCAACGTTATCAGAGGCCCAAATTAGTCAATTAAATTCTCCTATTACGGTCGAAGAAATTAAACTGACCATTCTGCGATCTAAACAAAATAAATCCCCGGGACCGGATGGGCTGCCAAATGAGTACTACCGAACTTTCGCAGACTCGCTGATTCCATATTTGCAATCTACTTTTATGAGTATCGCGAATAAGCAGGCACCTCCCCCTGAGATGTTACAGGCCACGATAGTCACACTCCCTAAGCCGGGTAAATCCCCTGATTCCCCGGCCAACTTTCGTCCAATATCCCTATTAAACTGTGATATAAAATTATATGCTAAAATATTGGCGAATAGAGTAAATGATTGCTTACCATCCCTAATAGCGCTAGAACAAGTAGGGTTTGTCAAGGGCCGGCAAGCTTGTGACGGGACGCGCAGGATGTTAGATCTTATACAGATTGCCGGAGAATCTAAAAGTGCCTCCCTCTTTATTTCTCTAGACGCCGAAAAGGCATTTGATCGTGTTAACTGGCAATACCTGGAAAGCACATTAGACAAATTTGGTTTCCATTCATTTATAAAATCAGCCATACTTTCACTATATTCCTCGCCCTCGGCTAGGGTTCTGTCTTCCGGGATTCTTTCTAGATCTTTTAGCATCACTAATGGGACTAGGCAGGGCTGCCCGCTTTCCCCACTAATTTTTACCCTATGTATGGAACCATTTGCAGAAATGATTCGAAATTCTACAAAAATCTCGGGTATAAGGGTAGGAGGAAGAGAACACAAAATCGGTTTATATGCAGATGATGTTATTGTGACCTGTACTTCTCCCCTCATATCTCTGACAGAACTACTCAGCATCATTTCTAAGTTTTCAGAGGTATCATATTATAAATTAAATGTTTCAAAGTCCATGATGTTACCAATTCATGTAGATCCTCAATTGAAACGCACTTTGTCCAACTTTGATTTGGCATGGGCAGAATCAGGGTTGGTATACCTGGGGATAAAACTCTACTCCTCGTTGTCGCTGGTTCTGCAGGAGAATTACTCAGGGCTAATAGCAGATTTAAGACTGGAGTGTGAAAGACTGAACAAATTCCAGTTGTCCTGGATTGCTAGAGTCAATTTGGTTAAAATGTTACTGCTTCCCAAATACTTGTATTTTTGTAGGACTATTCCACTGTTAATACCTACTAGCATCACCTCTCAAATTCAACGTATGTTTCTCCAATTCATTTGGAATAATAAAAGAGCAAGGGTAGCCAAATCTTTATTATTTCAGAAGGTCAAGGAAGGGGGTTTGGGAGTCCCAGAGGTAGTGGCATATAACGTAGCAGCCATCCTAGACCAGTTAGGTTCATTATGGAACTCCTCGGCTCCGTCACTTTGGGCCCAGTTGGAAAATGAGATGTTTCCCCGTTCCTCCATACGTAATTTGATGGCCGCGACATATGTGGGGACAGATAGGTCTAAGGTGTTCTTGGTAACCACATCTGATGCACTGAAATGCTGGAAATTGGAGGTATGCGCAAATCGCTGGGTGTACTTATCTAATGATCATATACCATTGCAAGCGCTTCAAGCTTTGGTCCCACATGTATTTTTGCAGACTTGGGAATCGCTGGGCGTAACAGCCCTCTCAGATTTATATGAGGGAAAACTCTTCAAATCCTTTGAGCAGTTGGTAAGGGAATATGATGTAAATAAATCCATGTTTTACCAGTATCTCCAGATACGACATATGATACAAACAATAGCCATCCCAGCTCAACCCACAATTCTTTCTCCATACCATAAATTCCTGTTCAAATGGCAAGGTCATAGTAAGGGTCTAGCTTGTAGCTATGATCTAATTTTGAAAAAACAGTCCTCGGGGAAGACAGGTCACATATTACGATGGGAACGGGAGATGGGCTCTACGTTTTCCATGGCACAATGGATGAAGGCCTCTAGTTGGATTACTCGTCACTCCAAATGTGTTAACCATATTGAGCTCACCCGTAAAATCCACATGAGATGGTACCTAACACCTTCCAGATGTGCACACATATTCCAAGGCAGTTCTAATGGCTGCTGGAGAGGATGTGGTTCCCTGGGTTCCACATTGCATATGTGGTGGTCCTGCCCTAGGGTGGAGGTATTGTGGAGGGAGGTTTTTCGCATCATACTTGAAATTTTAGGAGAATCTATTCCGTTCTGCCTGGAATTGGCTATTTTAGACATTGGCTTGGAAGACATAATGGCGGAGCATCGGGTACTGATACACCATGTCTTCATTGCTGCTAGAATGGCAATAGCTAAGTCATGGAAATCAATTATCTCCCCTTCTTTATCAGAGGTGATAGGCAGGGTAAATATAGCATGTCATCATGAATCCATGCTTTTGCAATCTCCCTCTGGGTATGCCAAGAGTTCACGTTATTGGGAGCTTTGGGTAAATTCAAAGTATTACACTTAAATGCAGAAAGTTCGATGGTACTATGACATAATTAATATTAACATTGGTTTGAAAATGGCATAGTAAAGTTCTTAAGTTCTTTGTGGTTGTTTTCTGGTTATGATTATGTATATCCTTCAATGACATATCACTTGTATGTATTATTGTACGCAGGTCCATGTTCTGGGACCAAGGATGGTTTATATTGTTTGAAAAAAGTTGTAAAAATTTTTCAATAAAAATTTATTGATTTATAAAAAATAAAAAAAAAAAAACAAAAAAAAAAAACTTAATTTTATGAGTTGCGATTTTTGCGGCAGATTCGCAGCTTCTCAGCCGCAAAAAATAGCAACATTCCTATTTGTTGCGGGTTTTACCTCTCCCTTGAATTCAATGCGATTTCACAGCATAAATTGACATGTTACGGACTAAAAAGAAACAAAACGCATCACAGGTCAATTTATGAACGGTTTCTCAGCGGAGCATAAAACCTGCAAGATTTACTTTGTTGCAGTATTTACAGCATTTCCGCAGCAAAAATGCAGTTAGTCCACAGGTGCACATATACTTTTCAATAATACTTTTTTAACACTATATCCACAGGTAAGACCACTGCGGAAGATCTGCAGCAATACGCATAGCAAAAACGCAGATTTCTGCGACATTTATCTGTGCTGCAGATTTTCAGTTGCAAAAAATACAGCGAAAAAGCTAATAAATTGACCAACAGTGCAGAATCTAAATCTTCATGTCAATTTATGCTGCGTTTTCTTTTGCGGGTTCTCCCCATTGAATTCAATAGGAATGCAAATCCTGCAACAGAAAGCCAAGGGTTGGGACTTTTGCAGCGGAATCTGTCACATCGGCTGCAGCATCATTCAGGGAGGCTAGACCGGACGTCTTTAGGAGGGACACATCCCTCCCCCCCGACTGAAAAAAAAAACGCACCACAATGAGGCATGGTTTTTCGGATAGAATGTGCTGCGGGTTCCAGGTCAGATATTCTGCGTAGTTCTTAGGGTGCAGTCACACATGGTAGATTTTTATTGCAGAAATGTTCTGCAACAGAACATCTGTTCCAATCATCTGAATTGTTTCGTCAACAGGTGCATGGATTGCTGCAAGTTCCATTTAGCTGAATGGAACGTATTTTAAGTCGCAGAAAACGTTTGCCACGTGTGACTCTACCGTGGGGGGGGGGGCGGGGCGTGATAAATTGTAGAAAGTAGTATTTTTCTATAAATAAGATAAGAAATTTAGTAAATATATAATAATTCCGGGGGTCCGGTCCGGACTGGACCGGGGGGAGGGGCCATGCAGACGCACATAGCAGACATGCCAAACGTCTGAAACACTCCTCCTCTCTGACGCAGCACATGCCGCCTGAGAGGAGCAAGTCTGCAGGAGGAGCGGTCGAGCGACGAAAAGCACGAGGTAAGTTCCTGCCTTGCTGGGACTGGGACTGGGACCCGTGAGTATACTGCAAGGGGGGGGTCTGGGCATTTTACCGACAGCAAAGGGCTCTATGGGGCTGGAATAATCCACCCCATAGAGCCCTCACATCACTATAATGGAAGGGTTAGTGTGGGTGGGGGAGGGTCTGACTTACTGGAGAGAGCTCTATAGGGGGGGATTCTGTCCCCCCCCTTTAGAGCAGTCAGTCAGATGCTCAGACCCCCCTAACCTTTCAGTATAGTAACTAGTCAGGGCTCTATGGTGGGGGGATAATTCCCCCCTATAGAGCCCTCTGCTGTCAGTAAAACGCCCAGACCCCCCCCCCCCTTGCAGTATACTCCTGGCTTTGTAGCTTTCCTGTGCTTAATTAGCGTGGGAAAGCTACAAGCGGGGCTGTGACTGGTGGGTCTCACAGTCACTCCCTCCCTGGTAATGCTAGGCTGCTGCTGCTTTATTGTGAGGAGATGTGTGGAAGACCACCTATCACACAAGATTGTCAACAGATCACATTGGTGTGCACCACCCAATAAAGTCATATGTTTGAGGAAGGGGAAGAAAGTATGTGATCTGTTATTAATAGTTAACTTTTATTGATATACATTAAAAAGAACAATTAAGCTAAAAGTCCAATGGTGCACCAAGGTATGTGTAAGTGACCCCCAAACTCACATACCTGTGGGCCATGTATAGTATGGTATGGTATATTGATAATTAGTAGATTGTGTTGTTATCAACAGTGCTAAAATGTTAGAGCACCCGACGCGCGTTTCGCCAGCATTCTGGCTTCTAGGGGAAGCCAGAATGCTGGCGAAACGCGCGTCGGGTGCTCTAACATTTTAATGTCCATTGGTGCACTTAGGGCCATAGTTGCCATACCTAGGCTCAATCGCTATCAATTGCTTCCACTGCATTGCTGACAGCAGTCGGCTGTTTAACTTACAGCACGAGCGTGCTATCAGCGCAGCACACCCTGCTGTTACTCCCGAGCAGCTGGGTGTCAGCTCCTACCAGCCGCTACGCTCCTTTTGACCGCCGGTGAATCCACCGTGCGGTCTTAACATTGGGCTCACAGCACCAACGTGCTGTCAGCGCAGCACACCCCGCTGTCATTTTTTAGCAGCTGGGTGTGAACTTTCACCAGCCGTTACGCTCCATTTGACCGCTGGTGAATTCACCGTGCGATCCTGTCATTGGTGCACTCACGGGATCAGGGCTGTTGCCTTGCAGGACAGCTTATCCTGCGGGGCTCCTTGATCTCTCAGCACTGGAGGCATCGCTCCGTTCTGAGAATCATCACACTTGCCAAGTCTGACTCCACTGACAGTTGAGTCACACTTCGGCAGAGTGTTGCGATACCGCCTCTCAGCTGATGCTGAGCGCGGCCACAGCTAGGCAACCCCGGCTGTTCCTACAGACGTGATATATTACACGAGCAGTCTCCAACACCCCAACCTGCTGCCTTACATCTGCACATACTGTTTCTGATTCACAATAAAACCCATTCTACCTTCTCACAGCCCTCTGTCATTCAGTATGGCGATCACATTGTTATACAATTAACAGCTCTGCAGCCATCACTGCGCCACACGCTCAGGCTTTGGTTCACCTAGATCTTTACCTGGGGGCGTACCTAGCAAGGTCACGTTCACACTGTGCTGCAGCACAGCCGCATGGTAGTGCTATCGGCTACCATTGCCCCCATATTTGCATAGCTGCAGTCTTAGACCTCATGCATGGAAGCACAATAGTGTTTTCCTCACTGAAGCACTGTTGATAGCAACACAATCTACTAATTATCAATATACCATACCATACTATACATGGCCCACAGGTATGTGAGTTTGGGGGTCACTCACACATACCTTGGTGCACCATTGGACTTTTAGCTTAATTGTTCTTTTTAATGTATATCAATAAAAGTTAACTATTAATAACAGATCACATACTTTCTTCCCCCTTCCCCTTCCTCAAACATATGCTGCTTTATTGTATCTGGCTGGTTATGAAAAATGGAGGGGATCTCACGTAATTTTTTTTCTATTTATTTTTAAAAAAAGACCACACACGTTCCCGCTATTTTTCATAACCAGCCAGATACAATAAAGCAGCTGCAGCCTAGCATCACCAGCGTGGGAAGGGCCACGTTTTTTATCCCTTCCCAGCCTGGTAAAACCAGCCTGTGGCCACCCTGCTGCCTTACCGTCGCTTCAGAGGGTATGGGACTGGATCGGATTACTAAGCCCCTTCTTAGTAATGGACGCTCTCAATCAGACAGCAGCCATTACTAAGGCCATAATAAAGTATTAAAAAAAACAGACATAAGAAAAACTTTTTTATTGAAATCTAAACTCCCCCATGCAACCCTCTTTCACAATTTTAGTAGATCATCGAAGTAGTCCAATGAATCTACGACGTAGTCCAAACACTCCAGCGGAACCTACCAAAAAAAAGCAGTATAAAAATTTAAAAAACGTAAATTTGCCACAATAGAAACTAGAGGTCAAGGAAAAATAATTCCCCTTTATGTAACTGCTTCCTGTCAACTGAAAAGTCATCCGCCAGAGGGAAAAATGTTTCCCCATGGTGCAGTACAAGAAAGTCTAATTCCCAGGTCAGGCTTTCTAGTACTCCGCCATCAAGAGACATTTTTCCTCCTGGCGGATGATTTTTCCATTGACAGGTAGCAGAGTTCTTCTGCAGCGGGGGCAAACTCGCCAATTGGCCAGTGCCTCCAGAATAGGCCGCTACTCTTGGGCCAGTGCTGTGTGCTTGCTCCGCAGACTAAAATTTGCCAGCCAACCCCTGGCCATTGGCTCCCTGCTCCGCCGTTTGCTCTTGTAGGCCACAGCCTGGTTTAGACCTGAGGCCTACAAGAGATCGGGAGCATGCTGATGATGTCAACTGCCCGGCACGATGACCTCACTGCATCATGCCATCCACGCCGGGCCACGGAACTCAGTTAAAATTCATAAGTCTATTAGGTAATAAAAAGGGGGCATCCTTATTGTGGGGGCATAAAGCAGGCATTTGAGTGTGGCAGAAAAAGTGGCATTAGTACTGAATGGGGGCATAAAAGGCTGCATTACTACTGAGTGGAGACATTATTTCTGTGGGGACATAAAGGGGTATGAGTACTGAGTGGGAATTCTATTACTGGGTGAGGGCCCTAAAAGTGGCTCTATCACTGAGTAAGTTATAAAGGGGACACTAACACTGTGTAGGGGAACAAAAGTAGCACTTACTGTGTGGGACCTTTGGGGGAACAAAAGGGTGTGTGTACTATTACTGTGTGGGGCACCTAGTATAGTATGTATAGGGAGTTTGTGTAGAGGTAGGGAATAGTTAGGGAGTGCGCTAGAAAAGCAAGGAGTCAAAGATATCTGTGTCATATTCTGCAGGGCTTAGGAAATCGTGTCCGGGAGAAGTTGTCATTGCGGTCTTGGCTGGATAAAGAAGAAAAGGTGAAAGTGAGCGAGAAGACGTCACCTGTGAGTCACTCGATATAACTATACTGTAATCACTTATATGGTCTGCAGATATCTTGTGTATAACTGGCATCTACCTATATAAGGTAACTGTATGGTGGTAATATTGGTCTATATATAGTGTGTTTTATTCACTAACCGTATGGTGGGGTTTTTCTGACACTATGTTGTAGTAATATGTTATCATGGTTTGGTAGTTTTTTTCAGTAACAGTATGGAGGTATTATTCTGTAGTAGTATGGAGGTATTATTCAGTAACAGTATAGAGGTATTATTCAGTAACAGTATGGAGATATTATTCAGTAACAGTATGGGGGTATTATTTAGTAACCGCATAAAGGTATTATTCAGTAACAGTATAAAGGTATTATTCAGTAACAGTATGGGGATATTATTTAGTAACAGTATAAAGGTATTATTCAGTAACAGTATGGAGGTATTATTCAGTAACAGTATGGAGGTATTATTCAGTAACTGTATGGAGGTATTATTCAGTAACAGTATGGAGGTATTATTCAGTATCAGTATGGGGGTATTATTCAGTAGCAGTATGGCGGTATTATTTGTAATGTTGGTCTTACAATCTATGTACATTACTGTGGTGGGGGCTGTGGGGAAGTGTGAGTGGCAGCAGATGATCAGGCTAAGAGACAGTCTGCAGAGTGGCATGTGATGTACTTTGACATGTAGGTGAGACTTAAGTGTAGGGTGTGGGCAGATATCTTATGCACAGCCCAGGGCCTAAGGTCATATTAATCCACCACTGGCATCGAGCCAGCACAGGCAGACCACTACAATACAGCAGGTAGAGCAAAGAAACCAGCCCAGTCTGGCCGCTTCAAAACAGGCCTTGAAGTCTCAATTGGTAAGAAGATGTGTTAAAACATTTTCAGTGATAATGCTGCGTTATTGATCTATGATACTAAAGTAATACAGTAAGAAGAATTCTTTAAATCTTTTCTATACCTCAAACAAGACTAACAAAAAACGACAAATGTTTTCCTATTTAAAAAATTTATATATTGCGTGTTTGTGTAAAACTAGTAATGAGAAAAACTCCGATAGATTTGGGGGGGGGGGTGGGGGGGGTCGTCTTTTTATAGTTCGCCTCAGGCAGCAGAGAGGCTAGGTTCACTCCTGTGGCAGGATTAGTTTATATTGTATTATGCTAATCTCTCCCTCATATTCCTTTCCCTATTATCTGGTCGGTCGGAGTCCCCGGAAGAAGCTGACTTAGGTCAGCGAAACGTACGTCGGGACAATACCGACCAGATAACAGGGAAAGGAATATGAGGGAGAGATTAGCATAATGCAATATAAACTAATCCTACCATATCCAAAAATGAAGCTTCTTAGTATAGCGAGACCGAGTGAGTATAGTGGTGACACCACTCGTTCATGCCGCTCAGCCACCGAGTGCTGGTGACGTCACAGCATTCACGGCTGATACCTCGAATGTTAGTAGCGTGATACAGCTCATGATCTCGGCCTCACTGGTTATATGTGTGTGGACGCGAACTGAAAGCCTTGATCTCTCTTAGTGCAGTGAAAAACTGCGATCCCGATCCCGGTCTCACTGCTCGGCTGACAGGACCTGGAGCAGAGACACCTGGGATAATACATGGAGTCCTGACACACACAATTAGGGACTGGGAGAGTTAGGGTATGTTCACACGTAGTCAACCAAAACGTCTGAAAATCCAGAGCTGTTTTCAAGGGAAAACAGACCCTGCTTTTCAGACGTTTTTTTACCAACTCGCATTTTTACCAACTTATTTTTTTACCAACTCGTTTTTGGAGCTGTTTTCATTGGAGTCTATGAGAAAACAGCTCCAAAAACGTCTGAAAGAAGTGTCCTGCACTTCTTTTGACGAGGCTGTATTTTTACGAGTCGTCGTTTGACAGCTGTCAAACGACGACGCGTAAATAACAGGTCGTCTGCACAGTACGTCGGCAAACCCATTCAAATGAATGGGCAGATGTTTGCCAACGTATTGGAGCCGTATTTTCAGACGTAAAACGAGGCATAATACGCCTCGTATACGTCTGAAATTTGGCCGTGTGAACATACCCTTACCTTCTCCTGGTGCAGTCAGAGCTGTGATCCCGGTCTCGCTGCTGGGCCATCTGAGACAACACACAAGCTCTGACACACATAACAACCTTCTTCTGGTGCAGCACGTCACAGCTGCTTGTCTAAATACAGACTGCAGCTACAATCCTATGGCTATGTGAACCTACGAACCAAGTTATAATCATAACAATAAGCATTTTTTGGAGTACTCTCTCCTTTTTTCCACTGATAATGAATAGCCACATAATGGCTTTCTCAATCAATGGGATTTGAAACATAAAAATATTTGTAATAAATGAACATGAACATAAATTTTTAGTTGTGCATTAAATAAAACAAAGGGGACATTGCACAACAACTTCCTTTTCCTATAACAGTCGGTATCAATAAAAATAAGAATAATTGAAAGCGACATTGATCTTTCGTACTCTACTTTTCCTCTTCCCCATACCTACAATTTTTACGATTCAATAAGGTGGTGCACTCCAGAGCAAGAACGATCATTATCATCATTTTTATAAAAAATAAATAAATATATATATAAAGATAGGAGGTTCTCCTTTCACATTTTTCCGAAGTATGGAGCAGGTTTTCAGACGCAGACATTTTTGCAACAACCTGCCACAAGTGAATATACCCTTAGGCTTTATTCAGACGAACGGGAAAAACGTCCGTGCAACGCGCGTGATTTGCACGCGTGTTGCACGGACCTATATGTGTCTATGGGGCCGTGCTGACATGTCCGTGATTTTTCCTCAGCGTGAGTCCGCTGAAAAAAAGTCACGACATGTCCGTTCTTTCAGCGTTTTTCGCGCATCACGCACCCATTGAAGTCAATGGGTGCGTGAAAACCACGCATGCCGCACGGAAGCACTTCCGTGCGAACTGCGTAATTCGCGCAAGAGCTGTCAAAAGGATGAATGTAAACAGAAAAGTACCACGTGCTTTTCTGTTTACAAACATCCAAACGGAGTGTCTTTGAGATGAGCGAACCGGGACAACCGAACCGAACTTCACCGGGTTCGGCCGAACTCGTTTTGGCCGAACCCGGCAAAAAAATTTCCGGTACGCGACGTCAGGAGATAGTCACTGTCCAGGGTGCTGAAAGCGTTAAACTGTTTCAGCACCCTGGACAGTGACTTCCGATCCCAATATACATGAACGGGATGACAAGTAAGTCCAAGTGACAGCTCCAGCCAATCACAGGCCAAGCACAGGCTGCAGCGGTCACATGGACTGCCGCGTCATCCAGGGAGGTGGGGCCAGATGTCAAGAGAGGCGCGTCACCAAGGAGGCGTCACCAAGACAATGGCCAGGAGGGAAGTTCTCGGTAAGTACGAACGTCTTTTTTTTTTTTAACAGGTTGTTCGATATGGTGATCGGAATTCACTGTCGAGGGTGCTGAAAGAGTTACTGCCGATCAGTTAACTCTTTCAGCACCCTGGACAGTGACTGACGTCGACTAGCCTCATCTTTATGATGGCGGCTGCGCGAAAATCACGCAGCTGCGCGTCATACACAGATGACACACGGAGCTGTCAAGTGGTTTTTGCGCGCGCGAAAAAAGCCGCGTTTTTGCGTCCGCAAAAACGCCACGCTCGTGTGAATCCAGCCTTATGGTGACCAATTTTGTCATGAGATCGAGTCAGAAATCATTGCTTAACGGACTTCTCCAGAGGATACAGATTTGTTTCCAACAAGGGCAGCAAGTCATGCAGTTATGTTTTTCCTCCAAGCATTGTGCTTTCTTTAACACCTGTCTATTAAGGGTGTATTTACACAGTGAAAAATCGCAGCAAATCATGTTAAAAACATATGCGTTTTTTCAGAGCGGTTTTCAGATGGGCGGCAAAACTACGCCATGTGAATACACTCTTAAAGAGGCTCTGTCACCAGATTTTGCAACCCCTATCTGCTATTGCAGCAGATAGGCGCTGCAATGTAGATTACAGTAACGTTTTTATTTTTAAAAAACGAGCATTTTTGGCCAAGTTATAACCATTTTTGTATTTATGCAAATGAGGCTTGCAAAAGTCCAAGTGGGCGTGTTTAAAGTAAAAGTCCAACTGGGCGTGTATTATGTGCGTACATCGGGGCGTTTTTACTACTTTTACTAACTGGGCGTTCTGACGAGAAGTATCATCCACTTCTCTTCAGAACGCCCAGCTTCTGGCAGTGCAGACACACAGCGTGTTCTCGAGAGATCACGCTGTGACGTCACTCACTTCCTGCCCCAGGTCCTGCATCGTGTCGGACGAGCGAGGACACATCGGCACCAGAGGCTGCAGTTGATTCTGCAGCAGCATCGGCGTTTGCAGGTAAGTCGATGTAGCTACTTACCTGCAAACGCTGATGCTGCTGCAGAATCAACTGTAGCCTCTGGTGCCGATGTGGCCGACACGATGCAGGACCTGGGGCAGGAAGTGAGTGACGTCACAGCGTAAGGTAGCAATTGCGCTGATTGGCATATACAGTCACGTGAAACAGTAAAGATACCCTATGGACTTGTTAATATTTGACCTTCATTTAACCCCTTCCCAACGTATACCTATACATTTAGCTCCTAAAAAAAAAAATCCCCTTTCCCGACTCAGACTACAATGCCAACTGCTAATAATCTCAATTTCATTACCACCTACAACATAGCACATAAAAAAATCTGTGAGAGTTTGAAGAGACACATATTCTTGAATTGGATCCATATCTTGAATCAATTATACCTCAGACCCACAATAACTTTCAAACGTGCCCCCACACTAAAAAACATACTGCCACCCAGCAGAGTACAACACTGGAATAAACATAAACCCTCTGAGAATAAAATTGGAGCATTGGGGAGCTACAAATGTGGGGTAAAAAAAATGCCTTTGTTGCAACACCATTACCCACCAACTTACCAATTTCAAATCAAATTCCACAGGAACCTCCTTCCCCATCAAACATCGCCTCAACTGTAAATCATCAAATGTTATTTATCTAATTAGATGCACCTGTAAAAAACAGTATGTAGGTAGAACAATACAACCCCTACACTGTCGCCTCAACAAACATAGGTCAAACTGTATGAAACAATTTATGCAGCACAGCATATCACGTCATTGCACTACCGAACATAAGGGAGATTTTAATTGTTTTTTGATCACTCCAGTTGAACAAATAGACCCCTCCCTCAGTAACAATTGCGAGAATTTATGTAAATGGAAGATCTTTTGGATCTACAAATTAGATACCCTCAAACCTATGGGCCTCAATGAGGTCACTGAAACAATCATTTGACACCTGAAACTGTGTAAGAGGCGGTAACCCGTCTCCTTAGCAACCAGAGACGCCAACCTGTCTCCTAGCTTCCGAGCGTTCGCGCACGATCTCCATAGCGATGGAGACGCACATCCTTCGATCCACACTGTAAACGGCAGCAACATATTCCGGAACATTCCTTAACTGTTAGTATGATATACAGTATTCCCAGCCCTTGAAGTTTTAATCTTTGATCACATGGTTAGAAATGTCAATGACCGTAATGGTGGCGGAATTTTTTTATTTTTATTTCCACGAGCACAATGGCAAAAGCTCTCTCATGTTTCTCCTATACTGAGCCACATACACTGCTGAACACTAATAAAGTTCATGTGTACAGTCTCTATGATATAATCAATTGTGGGTATTTGTTCAATTGCATTGTTATTAAAGTTGTTGTTTTTTTTTTGTTTTTTTTTACCTTTGACCCCAGCAACGTTCTTTTTGGCGGTCTTTTTAAGCTATTTAAACCCTGCTGGGTTCTCCAGCAACATGTATGTTTCTTTGCCTGATGAAGAGATCGGTCCGATCTCGTAACGCGTATCATTCTTATCCATTAAACATATATCTTATTTAAACTCTTGCCTTGTATTGAATTCTTAAATTCCACAACATTTGGACAGCGCTTTTATCAGAATTTTATCCTCTTTTTTTTCTCCATCTATCTTGATCTACTGAGGGAGCCCTGACAGCCCCTGCACGGATTTACCAGCTGCAGTCCTTTGACACCATACAGGCACTTCTGGGTGTTGTGCTCCTAGCACAACACCACAAGATAAGCACAACCGCTTACCTCCGACCCTTTGTCACTTTAAACAAGAGATGATGATTTTTTTCCCTCCATACCTTGGTGGATTTTTTGGTATATTTAGGGTCATTATCATGTTGTATGGTGCATATTTGGCTGAGCTTCAATTCTCTAACAGAAGTTTTATATAAGACCTGGGCAACATGGAGATTCTTTAAGGCTTGTCCACGCATAACAGATTTGCTGCATATGTTTCATCCAGAATTGCGGATGGAAAATACGCAGCGGAAAACAGTAGAAGCAAAGAGGGTGTGATTAAACAAATGGCATCCACACGCTGCGGAAAAATTCAGTCCAGAAATTCACCTGCGGTGCCTAATTTTAGTTCCGCAGCATGTAATTTACTGTTGCGGAAAGTGGACTGATTGCCTGGGTTTTTCTGATGTACTGCGTAATTTGCTGCAGAAACGCTGTAGAATTTCTTACAGAGGGTGGAAATTAGATCACAGGAAGAAGAAATATCACCATCACACAGCCCTTGAAAAAAAACGCACCTAAAATCTGCACTATTTTTCACTGTGAAAAAACTCATGAAATGGTGCGTATTTTCTGTAGTGGATTGTCTGCTAATTGATGCGGAAATGCTGCGGAAATTTTCTGCAGCAAATCCGTTACATGTGGACAAGCCCTTATAGTGCAACTCATGGCCACCATCAGGAATTTCTGGGCCCCATACAGCCAAAGAGATTGGGCCCCACCTCCATTACCGGGGGTGGGCAACGGAAAGTGTGGCGCTCATGTTTGTACACTGTACGCAGTAACTGATTTTGTTACGGACGTCGAGTTACAGTGAACGAAACCATCGAGCAGGCAGTGACCGGTTAATGCCCTGGATTTTATTGAATTCAGCCAAAACGTTTCCCACTGTATGGCATACAATGGGATACGTTGCCTCGGGAATGGCCCTGCGGAAACACCTGAAGTCACTGTTCATCCCTGTATATACCAGCCATCAGCCTTGTATATATCCCACATTATACCTGTATAAACCATCCATCATCCCTGTATATAAGCCCATCATCCCTGTATATAACCTCTATCATCCCTGTTTGCGATGCTCTGCCTGGGGACTCTGGCATTGGAAAGCTCCTGACATTACTGTCCATATAGTAAATACATACAGATCAGCAGCACAGGATCAAGAAGATTAGGTTGGGTGCACGCCTCTTCGGTCACAGTTCAGACTGACCCCTCAATATAGGCAGAAGAAAGTGAGGCAGCACTACCAAATATTTGAAAAAATTATCCTTTTATTCCACGTGCGACGTTTCAGCTCAGTGTGAGCCTTTCTCAAGCATAACAGTGTGACACACAAAGCACATATATATGCAGTTCAAAATCATGAATACAATTACACACATTTCATAAAATAGTGATAAAACTGTAAAGTTAACATACACAATATTCTGTCAATAGGATCCCTTATGGGTATAGTCATATATACATAGGGATATACATATCAAATAGTACATGTGAATAGTGTAAACATATTGTATTAATAAGGCCAATCAATACGATAGGCTACATATGTGTGGTGACATGTGAATAGTATCACAACAGGTGTATATATTAAACATTAAAAACATCCTAACCTCGCTGGATCGGCTGTTGGCGTCCCACACTGTCCACTGCGCATGTCCATAGACCGTCACATCCTAATAGACATTAGTGTGCGTTATGACGCATAGCGTCCATTCGCGCATGCGTGATACTCACTCACAATGTATATCGCCATCTTGAAATAGGGCAACTATGTTTTCTCATACCTCGTATCTATCCCAAACTGACATTACTCGACTGGTAAGTGATATAATATAATAATAATTAACTATATGAATATCTAGTACGATACTAACGGTATCTAATGCATAAAGCATAATTGTATGTGACCACAAACTCAGTATATTATGTGTATCTGTAACTCATCCCCATAGCGATACATGTCAGATCCCATCATATGCTCCTATTGCAGAAGAGAACAGGGATTGTTTTAACATTGTATCCAATAGATACATGCATATAATATATATCATATATATGTATATGGGACCACTCTATCATAGAGGATGATATTTGTATCAAATAGATTGCGAATAATGAAAGAATGGTACATAATATGATTTTATGGATAAATACAGGGTGGGCCATTTATATGGATACACCTAAATAAAATGGGAATGATTGGTGATATTAACTTCCTGTTTGTGGCACATTAGTATATGGGAGGGGGGAAACTTTTCAAGCTGGGTGTTGACCATGGCGGCCATTTTGAAGTCAGCCATTTTGTATCCAACTTTAGTTTTTTCAATGGGAAGAGGGCCATGTGACATCAAACTTATCGAGAATTTCACAAGAAAAACAATGGTGTGCTTGGTTTTAACATTACTTTATTCTTTCATGAGTTATTTACAAGTTTCTGATAAAGATAGTGGGGCCATTCTTCATCAATGGAAACCTCAAGGCCACGGGATATCTGAAATTGCTACATGGTGATGTGTTTCCCTCTTTATGCACTGAAGCTGGCACGTTCCCTGAGTTTTTCCAGCAAGATGGTGCACCACCACATTATGGGTGTCAGGTCCGAGCATTCCTAGATGAACAGTTTCCTGGAAAGTGGATTGGTCGTCGTGGGCCAGTTGAATGGCCTCCTAGGTCTCCCGATTAGACTTTTATCTTTGGGGTCATCTGAAGGCAATTGTCTATGCTGTGAAGATACGAGATGTGCAGCACCTGAAACTACGGATACTGGAAGCCTGTGCTAGCATTTCTTCTGCGGTGTTGCTATCAGTGTGTAAAGAGTGGGAGAAGAGGGTTGAATTGACAATCCAACACAATGGGCAGCACTTTGAACACTTTTTATAAGTGGTTAGAAACTTGTAAATAACTCATGAAAGAATAAAGTAACGTTAAAACCAAGCACACCATTGTTTTTCTTGTGAAATTCTCGATAAGTTTGATGTGTCACATGACCCTCTTCCCATTGAAAAAACTAAAGTTGGATACAAAATGTCCGACTTCAAAATGGCCGCCATGGTCAACACCCAGCTTGAAAAGTTTCCCCACTCCCATATACTAATGTGCCACAAACAGGAAGTTAATATCACCAACCATTCCCATTTTATTTAGGTGTATCCATATAAATGGCCCACCCTGTACATTGTTTTATAGAAAGGAAATGAGTAAAACCAGATAAACATTTCAGGGGCAGTATACACGTGTCTTCAGCCGATCCTGGAGGCGAAACTTGAGAACATTAGTCTCTAAAAGAGAAGAAATAGAATACATATTTTAAGAATAATATATTGACACCATATCTAATATGGTCATATTATCAAATATGCACATTTATCGTGTACGTCGGGAGCTTTTCCGACGTACAAGATCAACGTAGGGCGATAATACGATATGGAGGGCACCTTAAGAGAAGGTGAAGCATTTGCAAGGATGTAAGGAGCACTTAGGGCTGATTCAGACGAGCGTGCATCTCGTCCGTGTGACACACGGATTCATGTATTTCAATGGGGCTGTTCACACGACCGTTGTTTCAACGGAGCGCGTGAAGGGTCCGTGAAAAATAGGACATGTCCTATTTTCCTGCATCTCACGCATCCCTCTAGTCTACGGGGGATCCGTGACTACGAGTCCCGCACGAGTGCACCTCGGACGTGAAAAACTGCAGTCTTTCCGTCCGAGGTTTGCTACACTTGTCTGAATGTAGCCTAAGCCAGGTAAAAAAAAATGCCTATACTTACCATGCCAATGTGTCTCTCTGACGTCCTGTAGCCCGGCCTCATGGGATAACGATTCATCCCATGTGACTGTGCCTGAGATTGGCTGCAGCAGTCACATGGGCCGCCCCAAGTACAATGCGTTTTTACCGCGGATCGCAACCGGGACAAAACGGTATTGTATATGTCCTGTAAAGGACCTGCAGACATAAAGATCACATGACCTTATGTCTGCAGTTCTTGTTACTATCGTTAACTATAGTTGTTCTATCTATCTCATATCTATCTATCTATCTATCTATCTATCTATCTATCTATCTATCTATCTATCTATCTATCTATCTATCATATTCAAAGAAGCTTTATTGGCAGGACCAAATACATATTAGCATTGCCAAAGCAAGTAAGAAGTAAGGGAATGAGGGATAGGGACTGAGGGCTTGGGGATAGGGACACATCTAGGGTCGGGGTTATACAAGTCCATGGCATATCATGTCTCTCTCAGTTTATGGCATGCAGTGACATATTGTGCCGCTGTGCCCACTGTGTTTTCCTCTTCACCCAGCAGGATGTAGAGTTTCTCTTCCTCTTCCATGGAGCTGAAGTCCGTAAGAGATCAGAGAGTTTCCTGAAGTGAGTGTCCCTCACTGCTGAGTATTTGGAGCAGTGTAGCAGGAAGTGGGCCTCATCCTCCACGGCCTCCTGGTCGCACTGTTGGCACAGTCGGCTCTCCCTGGGCTTGTAGGTCTGTCTGTGGTGCCTGGATTCGATGAGCAGGTTGTCGGCGCTCAGTCTGTAGCGGCTCAGGATCTGTCTGTCTCTGGGGTTTGGCAGTTTCTCCAGATATGGCGCCAGTTTATATTCCCGATATAGACTCCGGTATATCTATCTATCTATCTATCTATCTATCTATCTATCTAATATCTATCTATCCCATATCTATCTATCTATCCCATATCTATCTATCTATCTATCCCATATCTATCTATCTATCTATCCCATATCTATCTATCTATCCCATATCTATCTATCTATCCCATATCTATCTATCTATCTTATATCTATCTATCTTATATCTATCTATCCCATATCTATCCCTATCTATCTATCTATCTATCTATCTATCTATCTATCTATCTATCTATCTATCTATCTATCTATCTATCTATCTATCTATCTATCTATCTATCTCATATCTATCTATCTCATATCTATCTATCTCATATCTATCTATCTATCTATCTATCTATCTATCTATCTATCTATCTATCTATCTATCTATCTATCTATCTATCTATCTATCTATCTATCTATCTATCCCATATCTATCCCATATCTATCTATCTATCTATCTATCTATCTATCTATCTATCTATCTATCTATCTATCTATCTATCTATCTATCTATCTATCTATCTATCTATCTATCTATCCCATATCTATCTATCCCATATCTATCTATCCCATATCTATCTATCCCATATCTATCTATCCCATATCTATCTATCCCATATCTATCTATCCCATATCTATCTATCTATCTTATATCTATCTATCTATCCCATATCTATCCCATATCTATCCCATATCTATCCCATATCTATCCCATATCTATCTATCTATCCCATATCTATCTATCTATCCCATATCTATCTATCTATCCCATATCTATCTATCCCATATCTATCTATCTATCTATCTATCTATCTATCTATCTATCTATCTATCTATCTATCTATCTATCTATCTATCTATCTATCTATCTATCTATCTATCTATCTATCTATCTCATATCTATCTATCCCATATCTATCCCATATCTATCCCATATCTATCCCCTATCTATCTATCTATCTATCTATCTATCTATCTATCTATCTATCTATCTATCTATCTATCTATCTATCTATCCCATATCTATCTATCCCATATCTATCTATCCCATATCTATCTATCCCATATCTATCTATCCCATATCTATCTATCCTATATCTATCTATCTCATATCTATCTATCCCATATCTATCCCCTATCTATCTATCTATCTATCTATCTATCTATCTATCTATCTATCTATCTATCTATCTATCCCATATCTATCTATCCCATATCTATCTATCCCATATCTATCTATCCCATATCTATCTATCTATCTATCTATCTATCTATCTATCTATCTATCTATCTATCTATCTATCTATCTATCTATCTATCTATCTATCTATCTATCTATCTATCTATCTAATATCTATCTATCTAATATCTATCTATCTATCTATCTATCTATCTATCTATCTATCTATCTATCTATCTATCTATCTATCTATCTATCTATCTATCTATCTCATATCTATCTATCTATCTATCTATCTATCTATCTATCTATCTATCTATCTATCTATCTATCTATCTATCTCATATCTATCTATCTATCTATCTATCTATCTATCTATCTATCTATCTATCTATCTATCTATCTATCTATCTATCTATCTATCTATCCCATATCTATCTATCCCATATCTATCTATCCCATATCTATCTATCCCATATCTATCTATCCC